>NW_027464646.1:380000-410000 GCF_043290135.1 Rhipicephalus microplus | reverse complement strand
TTTATTGCGGTTTTACGACGGTTCATACCTTAACCTAACGTAACCTAACCTAACCTAACCCAACCTAACCTAACATAACCTAACCTAACCTAACCTAACCAAACCTAACCTAACGTAACCTAACCTAACCTAACCTAACCTAACCTAACCTAACGACGTTTGCAAGTGCTTTCACATTAGATATCGCAGTTCCCAACTTGTAATGGTGAAAAACACTGCATCTCTAAGTGACATTGTTTAATGCGGTTTTACGACGGTTCATATCTTAACCTAACCTAACATTCGTACTTGTATTGAAAAACGCTCTATTACATTGTTTCGTTCACAATTACGATATTTGCATAACCTCACAGTTTTTCACCAACTTATTGCAGTACAGAACGCTGTATCTCGCTAAATGACATCGTTCTTTAAGGTTTCACGATGCTTGCATGCGCTTTAACGAGAATATCACAATATAGCAGTTTCGCACTTGTAACGGTAGAACACGCAGTATTTGGCTTGTTCATGCCGTTTTGTGTGCATTCACAACATTTTACCTATCGCAGTTTATTACTCGCAATAAAACAACACTATCTCGTTAGATGACGTCGTTTTTGGTAGTTTCACGACGCTACCTAGCTTAAACTAACCTAACCTAACCTAACCTTCGCACTTCTATCGTTAGAAAACGTTTACTCGCAACTTTACAATGTTTTCTACAAGATTACGACGGTTTCATGCGCTTTCACATTAGATATCGTAGTTCCCGACTTGTAATGTTGAAAAACACTACATCTCACTAAGTGACATTGTTTAATGCGGTTTTACGACGGTTGATATGTCAACCTAACCTAACATTCGCACTTGTATTTAAAGACGCTCAATTACACTGTTTCGTTCACAATTACGATATTTGCTTGACCTCACAGTTTCTCACCAACTTATTACAGTACAGAACGCTGTATCTCGCTAAATGACATCGTTCTTTAAGGTTTCACGATACTTGCATGCGCTTTACCGAGAATGTCACAACATAGCAGTTTCGCACTTGTAACGGTACAACACGCAGTATTTGGCTTGTTCATGCCGTTTTGAGTGCTTTCACAACATTTTACCTGTCGCAGTTTCGTACTCGCATTAAAACAACACTATCTCGTTAGATGACGTCGTTTTTGGTGGTTTTACGACGCTACCTAGCTTAAACTAACATAACTCAACCTAACATAACCTTCGCACTTCTATCGTTAGAAAACGTTTTACTCGCTACTTTACATTGCTTTCTACAACATTACGACGGTTTCAAGCGCTTTCACATTAGATATCGCAGTTACCAACTTGTAAAGGTGAAAAACACTGCATCTCACTAAGTGACATTGTTTATTGCGGTTTTACGACGGTTCATACCTTAACCTAACGTAACCTAACTTAACCTAACCCAACCTAACCTAACCAAACCTAACCTAACCTAACCTAACCTAACCAAACCTAACCTAACGTAACCTAACCTAACCTAACCTAACCTAACCTAACGACGTTTGCAAGCGCTTTCACATTAGATATCGCAGTTCCCAACTTGTAATGGTGAAAAACACTGCATCTCACTAAGTGACATTGTTTAATGCGGTTTTACGACGGTTCATATCTTAACCTAACCTAACATTCGTACTTGTATTGAAAAACGCTCTTTTACACTGTTTCGTTCACAATTACGATATTTGCATAACCTCACAGTTTTTCACCAACTTATTGCAGTACAGAACGCTGTATCTCGCTAAATGACATTGTTCTTTAAGGTTTCACGATGCTTGCATGCGCTTTAACGAGAATATCACAATATAGCAGTTTCGCACTTGTAACGGTAGAACACGCAGTATTTGGCTTGTTCATGCCGTTTTGTGTGCATTCACAACATTTCACCTATCGCAGTTTAATACTCGCAATAAAACAACACTATCTCGTTAGATGACGTCGTTTTTGGTAGTTTCACGACGCTACCTAGCCTAAACTAACCTAACCTAACCTAACCTTCGCACTTCTATCGTTAGAAAACGTTTTACACGCAATTTTACAATGTTTTCTACAAGATTACGACGGTTTCATGCGCTTTCACATTAGATATCGCAGTTCCCGACTTGTAATGGTGAAAACACTGCATCTCACTAAGTGACATTGTTTAATGCGGTTTCACGACGGTTCATACCTTAACCTAACCTAACCTAACCTAACCTAACCTTACCTAACCTAACCTAACCTAACCCAACCCAACTTAACCTAACCTAACCTAACCTAAACTAACCTAACCCAACCTAACCTAACCTAACCTAACCTAACCCAACCTAACCCAACCCATCCCAACCTAACCTAACCTAACCTAACCTAACGTAACCTAACCTAACCTAACATAACCTAACGTAACCTAACCTAACGTAACCTAACCTAACCTAACCTAACCCAACCTAACCCAACCCAACCCAACAACACCCAACCCAACCTAACCTAACCTAACCTTACCTAACCTAACCAAATTATCCTTACCTAACCTAACCTAACCTAACGTAACCTAACCTAACCTAACCTAACGTAACCTAACCTAACGTAACCTAACCTAACCTAACCCAACCTAACCTAACCTAACCTAACCTAACCCAACTCAACCCAACCTAACCTAATCTAACCTAACCTAACCTAACCTAACCTAACCTAACCTAACCTAACCTAACGACGGTTGCAAGCGCTTTCACATTAAATATCGCAGTTCCCCACTTTTAATGGTGAAAAACACTGCATCTCAGTAATTGACATTGTTTAATGCGGTTTTACGACGGTTCATATCTTAACCTAACCTAACATTCGCACTTGTATCTAAAAACGCTCTATTACACTGTTTTGTTCACAATTACGATATTTGCATAACCTTACAGTTTTTCACCAACTTATTGCAGTACAGAACGCTGTATCTCGCTAAATGACATTGTTCTTTAAGGTTTCACGATGCTTGTTTTTGGTGGTTTCACGACTAGCTTAAACTAACATAACTCAACCTAATATAACCTTCGCACTTCTATCGTTAGAAAACGTTTTACTCGCTACTTTACATTGCTTTCTACAACATTACGACGGTTTCAAGCGCTTTCACATTAGATATCGTAGTTCCCGACTTGTAATGTTGAAAAACACATCTCACTAAGTGACATTGTTTAATGCGGTTTTACGACGGTTGATATGTCAACCTAACCTAACATTCGCACTTGTATCTAAAGACGCTCAATTACACTGTTTCGTTCACAATTACGATATTTGCTTGACCTCACAGTTTCTCACCAACTTATTACAGTACAGAACGCTGTATCTCGCTAAATGACATCGTTCTTTAAGGTTTCACGATACTTGCATGCGCTTTACCGAGAATGTCACAACATAGCAGTTTGGCACTTGTAACGGTACAACACGCAGTATTTGGCTTGTTCATGCCGTTTTGAGTGCTTTCACATTATTTTACCTATCGCAGTTTCGTACTCGCATTAAAACAACACTATCTCGTTAGATGACGTCGTTTTTGGTGGTTTCACGACGCTACCTAGCTTAAACTAACATAACTCAAACTAACCGAACCTTTGCACTTCTATCGTTAGAAAACGTTTTATTCGCTACTTTACAATGTTTTCTACAAGATTACGACGGTTTCATGAGCTTTCACATTAGATATCGCAGTTCCCGACTTGTAATGGTGAAAAACACTGCATCTCACTAAGTGACATTGTTTATTGCGGTTTTACGACGGTTCATACCTTAACCTAACGTAACCTAACCTAACCTAACCCAACCTAACCTAACATAACCTAACCTAACCTAACCTAACCTAACCAAACCTAACCTAACGTAACCGAACCTAACCTAACCTAACCTAACGACGTTTGCAAGTGCTTTCACATTAGATATCGCAGTTCCCAACTTGTAATGGTGAAAAACACTGCATCTCACTAAGTGACATTGTTTAATGCGGTTTTACGACGCTTCATATCTTAACCTAACCTAACATTCGCACTTGTATTAAAAAACGCTCTATTACACTGTTTCGTTCACAATTAGGATATTTGCATAACCTCACAGTTTTTCACCAACTTATTGCAGTACAGAACGCTGTATCTCGCTAAATGACATCGTTCTTTAAGGTTTCACGATGCTTGCATGCGCTTTAACGAGAATATCACAACATAGCAGTTTCGCACTTGTAACGGTACAACACGCAGTATTTGGCTTGTTCATGCCGTTTTGTGTGCTTTCACAACATTTCACCTATCGCAGTTTCGTACTCGCAATAAAACAACACTATCTCGTTAGATGACGTTGTTTTTGGTAGTTTCACGACGCTAGCTAGCTTAAACTAACATAACTCAACCTAACATGACCTTCGCACTTCTATCGTTAGAAAACGTTTTACTCGCTACTTTACATTGCTTTCTACAACATTACGACGGTTTCAAGCGCTTTCACATTAGATATCACAGTTCCCAACTTGTAAAGGTGAAAAACACTGCATCTCACTAAGTGACATTGTTTAATGCGGTTTTACGACGGTTCATACCTTAACCTAACCTAACCTAACCTAACCTAACCTAACCCAACCCAACTTAACCTAACCTAACCTAAACTAACCTAACCCAACCTAACCTAACCTAACCCAACCCAACCCAACCTAACCTAACCTAACCTAAGCTAACCTAACCTAACCTAACCAAACCTAACCTAACCTAACTTAACCTAACCTAACGTAACCTAACCTAACCTATTCTAACGTAACCTAACCTTACCTGACCTAACCTAACCTAACGAAACCTAACCTAACCTAACATACCCTAACGTAACCTAACCTAACCTAACGTAACCTAACCTAACCTAACCCAACCTAACCCAACCCAACCCAACCCAACAACACCCAACCCAACCTAACCTAACCTTACCTAACCTAACCAAATTATCCTTACCTAACCTAACCTAACCTAACGTAACGTAACCTAACCTAACCTAACCTAACGTAACCTAACCTAACGTAACCTAACCTAACGTAACCTAACCTAACCTAACCTAACCTAACCCCACCTAACCTAACCTAACCTAACCTAACCCAACTCAACCCAACCTAACCTAATCTAACCTAACCTAACCTAACCTAACCTAACCAAACCTAACCTAACCTAACCTAACCTAACCTAACGACGGTTGCAAGCGCTTTCACATTAAATATCGCAGTTCCCCACTTTTAATGGTGAAAAACACCGCATCTCAGTAATTGACATTGTTTAATGCGGTTTTACGACGGTTCATATCTTAACCTAACCTAACATTCGCACTTGTATCTAAAAACGCTCTATTACACTGTTTTGTTCACAATTACGATATTTGCATAACCTCACAGTTTTTCACCAACTTATTGCAGTACAGAACGCTGTATCTCGCTAAATGACATCGTTCTTTAAGGTTTCACGATGCTTGCATGCGCTTTAACGAGAATATCACAATATAGCAGTTTCACACTTGTAACGGTAGAACACGCAGTATTTGGCTTGTTCATGCCGTTTTGTGTGCATTCACAATATTTTACCTATCGCAGTTTAATACTCGCAATAAAACAACACTATCTCGTTAGATGACGTCGTTTTTGGTAGTTTCACGACGCTACCTAGCTTAAACTAACCTAACCTAACCTAACCTTCGCACTTCTATCGTTAGAAAACGTTTTACTCGCCACTTTACAATGTTTTCTACAAGATTACGACGGTTTCATGCGCTTTCACATTAGATATCGTAGTTCCCGACTTGTAATGGTGAAAACACTGCATCTCACTAAGTGACATTGTTTAATGCGGTTTCACGACGGTTCATACCTTAACCTAACCTAACCTAACCTAACCTAACCTTACCTAACCTAACCTAACCTAACCCAACCCAACTTAACCTAACCTAACCTAACCTAAACTAACCTAACCCAACCTAACCTAACCTAACCTAACCTAACCCAACCTAACCCAACCCATCCCAACCTAACCTAACCTAATCTAACCTAACCTAACCTAACCAAACCTAACCTAACCTAACTTAACCTAACCTAACGTAACCTAACCTAACCTATTCTAACGTAACCTAACCTTACCTGACCTAACCTAACCTAACGTAACCTAACCTAACCTAACATAACCTAACGTAACCTAACCTAACGTAACCTAACCTAACCTAACCTAACCCAACCTAACCCAACCCAACCCAACAACACCCAACCCAACCTAACCTAACCTAACCTTACCTAACCTAACCAAATTATCCTTACCTAACCTAACCTAACCTAACGTAACCTAACCTAACCTAACCTAACGTAACCTAACCTAACGTAACCTAACCTAACCTAACCTAACCTAACCCAACCTAACCTAACCTAACTTAACCTAACCCAACTCAACCCAACCTAACCTAATCTAACCTAACCTAACCTAACCTAACCTAACCTAACCTAACGACGGTTGCAAGCGCTTTCACATTAAATATCGCAGTTCCCCACTTTTAATGGTGAAAAACACTGCATCTCAGTAATTGACATTGTTTAATGCGGTTTTACGACGGTTCATATCTTAACCTAACCTAACATTCGCACTTGTATCTAAAAACGCTCTATTACACTGTTTTGTTCACAATTACGATATTTGCATAACCTTACAGTTTTTCACCAACTTATTGCAGTACAGAACGCTGTATCTCGCTAAATGACATTGTTCTTTAAGGTTTCACGATGCTTGTTTTTGGTGGTTTCACGACTAGCTTAAACTAACATAACTCAACCTAATATAACCTTCGCACTTCTATCGTTAGAAAACGTTTTACTCGCTACTTTACATTGCTTTCTACAACATTACGACGGTTTCAAGCGCTTTCACATTAGATATCGTAGTTCCCGACTTGTAATGTTGAAAAACACATCTCACTAAGTGACATTGTTTAATGCGGTTTTACGACGGTTGATATGTCAACCTAACCTAACATTCGCACTTGTATCTAAAGACGCTCAATTACACTGTTTCGTTCACAATTACGATATTTGCTTGACCTCACAGTTTCTCACCAACTTATTACAGTACAGAACGCTGTATCTCGCTAAATGACATCGTTCTTTAAGGTTTCACGATACTTGCATGCGCTTTACCGAGAATGTCACAACATAGCAGTTTGGCACTTGTAACGGTACAACACGCAGTATTTGGCTTGTTCATGCCGTTTTGAGTGCTTTCACATTATTTTACCTATCGCAGTTTCGTACTCGCATTAAAACAACACTATCTCGTTAGATGACGTCGTTTTTGGTGGTTTCACGACGCTACCTAGCTTAAACTAACATAACTCAAACTAACCGAACCTTTGCACTTCTATCGTTAGAAAACGTTTTATTCGCTACTTTACAATGTTTTCTACAAGATTACGACGGTTTCATGAGCTTTCACATTAGATATCGCAGTTCCCGACTTGTAATGGTGAAAAACACTGCATCTCACTAAGTGACATTGTTTATTGCGGTTTTACGACGGTTCATACCTTAACCTAACGTAACCTAACCTAACCTAACCCAACCTAACCTAACATAACCTAACCTAACCTAACCTAACCTAACCAAACCTAACCTAACGTAACCGAACCTAACCTAACCTAACCTAACGACGTTTGCAAGTGCTTTCACATCAGATATCGCAGTTCCCAACTTGTAATGGTGAAAAACACTGCATCTCACTAAGTGACATTGTTTAATGCGGTTTTACGACGCTTCATATCTTAACCTAACCTAACATTCGCACTTGTATTAAAAAACGCTCTATTACACTGTTTCGTTCACAATTAGGATATTTGCATAACCTCACAGTTTTTCACCAACTTATTGCAGTACAGAACGCTGTATCTCGCTAAATGACATCGTTCTTTAAGGTTTCACGATGCTTGCATGCGCTTTAACGAGAATATCACAACATAGCAGTTTCGCACTTGTAACGGTACAACACGCAGTATTTGGCTTGTTCATGCCGTTTTGTGTGCTTTCACAACATTTCACCTATCGCAGTTTCGTACTCGCAATAAAACAACACTATCTCGTTAGATGACGTTGTTTTTGGTAGTTTCACGACGCTAGCTAGCTTAAACTAACATAACTCAACCTAACATGACCTTCGCACTTCTATCGTTAGAAAACGTTTTACTCGCTACTTTACATTGCTTTCTACAACATTACGACGGTTTCAAGCGCTTTCACATTAGATATCACAGTTCCCAACTTGTAAAGGTGAAAAACACTGCATCTCACTAAGTGACATTGTTTATTGCGGTTTTACGACGGTTCATACCTTAACCTAACCTAACCTAACCTAACCTAACCTAACCTAACCTAACCTTACCTAACCTAACCTAACCTAACCCAACCCAACTTAATTTAACCTAACCTAAACTAACCTAACCCAACCTAACCTAACCTAACCCAACCCAACCCAACCTAACCTAACCTAACCTAAGCTAACCTAACCTAACCTAACCAAACCTAACCTAACCTAACTTAACCTAACCTAACGTAACCTAACCTAACCTATTCTAACGTAACCTAACCTTACCTGACCTAACCTAACCTAACGAAACCTAACCTAACCTAACATACCCTAACGTAACCTAACCTAACCTAACGTAACCTAACCTAACCTAACCCAACCTAACCCAACCCAACCCAACCCAACAACACCCAACCCAACCTAACCTAACCTTACCTAACCTAACCAAATTATCCTTACCTAACCTAACCTAACCTAACGTAACGTAACCTAACCTAACCTAACCTAACGTAACCTAACCTAACGTAACCTAACCTAACGTAACCTAACCTAACCTAACCTAACCTAACCTAACCCCACCTAACCTAACCTAACCTAACCTAACCCAACTCAACCCAACCTAACCTAATCTAACCTAACCTAACCTAACCTAACCTAACCAAACCTAACCTAACCTAACCTAACCTAACCTAACGACGGTTGCAAGCGCTTTCACATTAAATATCGCAGTTCCCCACTTTTAATGGTGAAAAACACCGCATCTTAGTAATTGACATTGTTTAATGCAGTTTTACGACGGTTCATATCTTGACCTAACCTAACATTCGCACTTGTATCTAAAAACGCTCTATTACACTGTTTTGTTCACAATTACGATATTTGCATAACCTCACAGTTTTTCACCAACTTATTACAGTACAGAACGCTGTATCTCGCTAAATGACATCGTTCTTTAAGGTTTCACGATACTTGCATGCGCTTTACCGAGAATGTCACAACAGAGCAGTTTCGCACTTGTAACGGTACAACACGCAGTATTTGGCTTGTTCATGCCGTTTTGTGTGCTTTCACAACATTTTACCTATCGCAGTTTCGTACTCGCAATAAAACAACACTATCTCGTTAGATGACGTCGTTTTTGGTGGTTTCACGACGCTACCTAGCTTAAACTAACATAACTCAACCTAACATAACCTTCGCACTTCTATCGTTAGAAAACGTTTTACTCGCTACTTTACATTGCTTTCTACAACATTACGACGGTTTCAAGCGCTTTCACATTAGATATCGCAGTTCCCAACTTGTAAAGGTGAAAAACACTGCATCTCACTAAGTGACATTGTTTATTGCGGTTTTACGACGGTTCATACCTTAACCTAACGTAACCCAACCTAACCTAACCCAACCTAACCTAACATAACCTAACCTAACCTAACCTAACCAAACCTAACCTAACGTAACCTAACCTAACCTAACCTAACCTAACCTAACCTAACGACGTTTGCAAGTGCTTTCACATTAGATATCGCAGTTCCCAACTTGTAATGGTGAAAAACACTGCATCTCTAAGTGACATTGTTTAATGCGGTTTTACGACGGTTCATATCTTAACCTAACCTAACATTCGTACTTGTATTGAAAAACGCTCTATTACATTGTTTCGTTCACAATTACGATATTTGCATAACCTCACAGTTTTTCACCAACTTATTGCAGTACAGAACGCTGTATCTCGCTAAATGACATCGTTCTTTAAGGTTTCACGATGCTTGCATGCGCTTTAACGAGAATATCACAATATAGCAGTTTCGCACTTGTAACGGTAGAACACGCAGTATTTGGCTTGTTCATGCCGTTTTGTGGGCTTTCACAACATTTTACCTATCGCAGTTTCGTACTCGCAATAAAACAACACTATCTCGTTAGATGACGTCGTTTTTGGTGGTTTCACGACGCTACCTAGCTTAAACTAACATAACTCAAACTAACCGAACCTTCGCACTTCTATCGTTAGAAAACGTTTTATTCGCTACTTTACAATGTTTTCTACAACATTACGACGGTTTCATGCGCTTTCACATTAGATATCGCAGTTCCCGACTTGTAATGGTGAAAAACACAGCATCTCATTAGGTGACATTGTTTAACGCGGTTTTAGCGCGGTTCATATCTTAACCTAACCTAACCTTACCTAAACCAACCTAACCTAACCTAACCTAACCAAACCTTACCTAACATACCCTAACCTAACCTAACCTAACCTAACCTAACCTAACCAAACCTAACCTAACCTAACCTAACCTAACGTAACCTAACCTAACCTAACCTAACCTAACCTAACTTAACGACGTTTGCAAGCGCTTTCACATTAGATATCGCAGTTGCCGACTTGTAATGGTGAAAAACACTGCATCTCACTAAGTGACATTGATTAATGCGGTTTTACGACGGTTCATATCTTAACCTAACCTAACATTCGCACTTGTATTAAAAAACGCTCTATTACACTGTTTCGTTCACAATTAGGATATTTGCATAACCTCACAGTTTTTCACCAACTTATTGCAGTAGAGAACGCTGTATCTCGCTAAATGACATTGTTCTTTAAGGTTTCACGATGCTTGCATGCGCTTTAACGAGAATATCACAATATAGCAGTTTCGCACTTGTAACGGTAGAACACGCAGTATTTGGCTTGTTCATGCCGTTTTGTGTGCTTTCACAATATTTCACCTATCGCAGTTTAATACTCGCTATAAAACAACACTATCTCGTTAGATGACGTCGTTTTTGGTAGTTTCACGACGCTACCTAGCTTAAACTAACCTAACCTAACCTAACCTTGGCACTTCTGTGGTTAGAAAACGTTTTACTCGCCACTTTACAATGTTTTCTACAAGATTACGACCGTTTCATGCGCTTTCACATTAGATATCGTAGTTCCCGACTTGTAATGTTGAAAAACACTACATCTCACTAAGTGACATTGTTTAATGTGGTCTTACGACGGTTGATATGTCAACCTAACCTAACATTCGCACTTGTATCTAAAGACGCTCAATTACACTGTTTCGTTCAGAATTACGATATTTGCTTGACCTCACAGTTTCTCACCAACTTATTACAGTGCAGAACGCTGTATCTCGCTAAATGACATCGTTCTTCAAGGTTTCACGATACTTGCATGCGCTTTACCGAGAATGTCACAACATAGCAGTTTCGCACTTGTAACGGTACAACACGCAGTATTTGGCTTGTTCATGCCGTTTTGTGTGCTTTCACAACATTTTACCTATCGCAGTTTCGTACTCGCAATAAAACAACACTATCTCGTTAGATGACGTCGTTTTTGGTGGTTTCACGACGCTACCTAGCTTAAACTAACATAACTCAACCTAACATAACCTTCGCACTTCTATCGTTAGAAAACGTTTTACTCGCTACTTTACATTGCTTTCTACAACATTACGACGGTTTCAAGCGCTTTCACATTAGATATCGCAGTTACCAACTTGTAAAGGTGAAAAACACTGCATCTCACTAAGTGACATTGTTTATTGCGGTTTTACGACGGTTCATACCTTAACCTAACGTAACCTAACCTAACCTAACCCAACCTAACCTAACCAAACCTAACCTAACCTAACCTAACCTAACCAAACCTAACCTAACGTAACCTAACCTAACCTAACCTAACCTAACCTAACCTAACGACGTTTGCAAGCGCTTTCACATTAGATATCGCAGTTCCCAACTTGTAATGGTGAAAAACACTGCATCTCACTAAGGGACATTGTTTAATGCGGTTTTACGACGGTTCATATCTTAACCTAACCTAACATTCGTACTTGTATTGAAAAACGCTCTTTTACACTGTTTCGTTCACAATTACGATATTTGCATAACCTCACAGTTTTTCACCAACTTATTGCAGTACAGAACGCTGTATCTCGCTAAATGACATTGTTCTTTAAGGTTTCACGATGCTTGCATGCGCTTTAACGAGAATATCACAATATAGCAGTTTCGCACTTGTAACGGTAGAACACGCAGTATTTGGCTTGTTCATGCCGTTTTGTGTGCATTCACAACATTTCACCTATCGCAGTTTAATACTCGCAATAAAACAACACTATCTCGTTAGATGACGTCGTTTTTGGTAGTTTCACGACGCTACCTAGCCTAAACTAACCTAACCTAACCTAACCTTCGCACTTCTATCGTTAGAAAACGTTTTACTCGCAATTTTACAATGTTTTCTACAAGATTACGACGGTTTCATGCGCTTTCACATTAGATATCGCAGTTCCCGACTTGTAATGGTGAAAACACTGCATCTCACTAAGTGACATTGTTTAATGCGGTTTCACGACGGTTCATACCTTAACCTAACCTAACCTAACCTAACCTAACTTTACCTAACCTAACCTAACCTAACCCAACCCAACTTAACCTAACCTAACCTAACCTAAACTAACCTAACCCAACCTAACCTAACCTAACCTAACCTAACCCAACCTAACCCAACCCATCCCAACCTAACCTAACCTAATCTAACCTAACCTAACCTAACCAAACCTAACCTAACCTAACTTAACCTAACCTAACGTAACCTAACCTAACCTATTCTAACGTAACCTAACCTTACCTTACCTAACCTAACCTAACGTAACCTAACCTAACCTAACATAACCTAACGTAACCTAACCTAACGTAACCTAACCTAACCTAACCTAACCCAACCTAACCCAACCCAACCCAACAGCACCCAACCCAACCTAACCTAACCTAACCTTACCTAACCTAACCAAATTATCCTTACCTAACCTAACCTAACCTAACGTAACCTAACCTAACCTAACCTAACGTAACCTAACCTAACGTAACCTAACCTAACCTAACCTAACCTAACCCAACCTAACCTAACCTAACCTAACCTAACCCAACTCAACCCAACCCAACCTAACCTAATCTTACCTAACCTAACCTAACCTAACCTAACCTAACCTAACCTAACCTAACCTAACGACGGTTGCAAGCGCTTTCACATTAAATATCGCAGTTCCCCACTTTTAATGGTGAAAAACACTGCATCTCAGTAATTGACATTGTTTAATGCGGTTTTACGACGGTTCATATCTTAACCTAACCTAACATTCGCACTTGTATCTAAAAACGCTCTATTACACTGTTTTGTTCACAATTACGATATTTGCATAACCTTACAGTTTTTCACCAACTTATTGGAGTACAGAACGCTGTATCTCGCTAAATGACATTGTTCTTTAAGGTTTCACGATGCTTGTTTTTGGTGGTTTCACGACTAGCTTAAACTAACATAACTCAACCTAATATAACCTTCGCACTTCTATCGTTAGAAAACGTTTTACTCGCTACTTTACATTGCTTTCTACAACATTACGACGGTTTCAAGCGCTTTCACATTAGATATCGCAGTTCCCAACTTGTAAAGGTGAAAAACACTGCATCTCACTAAGTGACATTGTTTATTGCGGTTTTACGACGGTTCATACCTTAACCTAACGTAACCTAACCTAACCTAACCCAACCTAACATAACCTAACCTAACCTAACCTAACCAAACCTAACCTAACGTAACCTAACCTAACCTAACCTAACCTAACCTAACGACGTTTGCAAGTGCTTTCACATTAGATATCTCAGTTCCCAACTTGTAATGGTGAAAAACACTGCATCTCACTAAGTGACATTGTTTAATGCGGTTTTACGACGGTTCATATCTTAACCTAACCTAACATTCGTACTTGTATTGAAAAACGCTCTATTACATTGTTTCGTTCACAATTACGATATTTGCATAACCTCACAGTTTTTCACCAACTTATTGCAGTACAGAACGCTGTATCTCGCTAAATGACATCGTTCTTTAAGGTTTCACGATGCTTGCATGCGCTTTAACGAGAATATCACAATATAGCAGTTTCGCACTTGTGTAACGGTAGAACACGCCGTATTTGGCTTGTTCATGCCGTTTTGTGTGCATTCACAACATTTTACCTATCGCAGTTTAATACTCGCAATAAAACAACACTATCTCGTTAGATGACGTCGTTTTTGGTAGTTTCACGACGCTACCTAGCTTAAACTAACCTAACCTAACCTAACCTTCGCACTTCTATCGTTAGAAAACGTTTTACTCGCAACTTTACAATGTTTTCTACAAGATTACGACGGTTTCATGCGCTTTCACATTAGATATCGTAGTTCCCGACTTGTAATGTTGAAAAACACTACATCTCACTAAGTGACATTGTTTAATGCGGTTTTACGACGGTTGATATGTCAACCTAACCTAACATTCGCACTTGTATCTAAAGACGCTCAATTACACTGTTTCGTTCACAATTACGATATTTGCTTGACCTCACAGTTTCTCACCAACTTATTACAGTACAGAACGCTGTATCTCGCTAAATGACATCGTTCTTTAAGGTTTCACGATACTTGCATGCGCTTTACCGAGAATGTCACAACATAGCAGTTTCGCACTTGTAACGGTACAACACGCAGTATTTGGCTTGTTCATGCCGTTTTGAGTGCTTTCACAACATTTTACCTGTCGCAGTTTCGTACTCGCATTAAAACAACACTATCTCGTTAGATGACGTCGTTTTTGGTGGTTTCACGACGCTACCTAGCTTAAACTAACATAACTCAAACTAACCGGACCTTCGCACTTCTATCGTTAGAAAACGTTTTATTCGCTACTTTACAATGTTTTCTACAAGATTACGACGGTTTCATGCGCTTTCACATTAGATATCGCAGTTCCCGACTTGTAATGGTGAAAAACACAGCATCTCACTAAGTGACATTGTTTAACGCGGTTTTAGCGCGGTTCATATCTTAACCTAACCTAACCTTACCTAAACCAACCTAACCTAACCTAACCTAACCAAACCTTACCTAACATACCCTAACCTAACCTAACCTAACCTAACCAAACCTAACCTAACCTAACCTAACGTAACCTAACCTAACCTAACCTAACCTAACCTAACCTAACGACGTTTGCAAGCGCTTTCACATTAGATATCGCAGTTCCCGACTTGTAATGGTGAAAAACACTGCATCTCACTAAGTGACATTGATTAATGCGGTTTTACGACGGTTCATATCTTAACCTAACCTAAGATTCGCACTTGTATTAAAAAACGCTCTATTACACTGTTTCGTTCACAATTAGGATATTTGCATAACCTCACAGTTTTTCACCAACTTATTGCAGTACAGAACGCTGTATCTCGCTAAATGACATTGTTCTTTAAGGTTTCACGATGCTTGCATGCGCTTTAACGAGAATATCACAATATAGCAGTTTCGCACTTGTAACGGTAGAACACGCAGTATTTGGCTTGTTCATGCCGTTTTGTGTGCTTTCACAACATTTCACCTATCGCAGTTTAATACTCGCTATAAAACAACACTATCTCGTTAGATGACGTCGTTTTTGGTAGTTTCACGACGCTACCTAGCCTAAACTAACCTAACCTAACCTAACCTTCGCACTTCTATCGTTAGAAAACGTTTTACTCGCCACTTTACAATGTTTTCTACAAGATTACGACGGTTTCATGCGCTTTCACATTAGATATCGTAGTTCCCGACTTGTAATGTTGAAAAACACTACATCTCACTAAGTGACATTGTTTAATGCGGTTTTACGACGGTTGATATGTCAACCTAACCTAACATTCGCACTTGTATCTAAAGACGCTCAATTACACTGTTTCGTTCAGAATTACGATATTTGCTTGACCTCACAGTTTCTCACCAACTTATTACAGTGCAGAACGCTGTATCTCGCTAAATGACATCGTTCTTCAAGGTTTCACGATACTTGCATGCGCTTTACCGAGAATGTCACAACATAGCAGTTTCGCACTTGTAACGGTACAACACGCAGTATTTGGCTTGTTCATGCCGTTTTGTGTGCTTTCACAACATTTTACCTATCGCAGTTTCGTACTCGCAATAAAACAACACTATCTCGTTAGATGAGGTCGTTTTTGGTGGTTTCACGACGCTACCTAGCTTAAACTAACATAACTCAACCTAACATAACCTTCGCACTTCTATCGTTAGAAAACGTTTTACTCGCTACTTTACATTGCTTTCTACAACATTACGACGGTTTCAAGCGCTTTCACATTAGATATCGCAGTTCCCAACTTGTAAAGGTGAAAAACACTGCATCTCACTAAGTGACATTGTTTATTGCGGTTTTACGACGGTTCATACCTTAACCGAACGTAACCTAACCTAACCTAACCCAACCTAACCTAACCAAACCTAACCTAACCTAACCTAACCAAACCTAACCTAACGTAACCTAACCTAACCTAACCTAACCTAACCTAACCTAACCTAACCTAACGACGTTTGCAAGCGCTTTCATCTTAGATATCGCAGTTCCCAACTTGTAATGGTGAAAAACACTGCATCTCACTAAGTGACATTGTTTAATGCGGTTTTACGACGGTTCATATCTTAACCTAACCTAACATTCGTACTTGTATTGAAAAACGCTCTATTACACTGTTTCGTTCACAATTACGATATTTGCACACCCTCACAGTTTTTCACCAACTTATTGCAGTACAGAACGCTGTATCTCGCTAAATGACATTGTTCTTTAAGGTTTCACGATGCTTGCATGCGCTTTAACGAGAATATCACAATATAGCAGTTTCGCACTTGTAACGGTAGAACACGCAGTATTTGGCTTGTTCATGCCGTTTTGTGTGCATTCACAACATTTCACCTATCGCAGTTTAATACTCGCAATGAAACAACACTATCTCGTTAGATGACGTCGTTTTTGGTAGTTTCACGACGCTACCTAGCCTAAACTAACCTAACCTAACCTAACCTTCGCACTTCTATCGTTAGAAAACGTTTTACTCGCAATTTTACAATGTTTTCTACAAGATTACGACGGTTTCATGCGCTTTCACATTAGATATCGCAGTTCCCGACTTTTAATGGTGAAAACACTGCATCTCACTAAGTGACATTGTTTAATGCGGTTTCACGACGGTTCATACCTTAACCTAACCTAACCTAACCTAACCTAACCTTACCTAACCTAACCTAACCTAACCCAACCCAACTTAACCTAACCTAACCTAACCTAAACTAACCTAACCCAACCTAACCTAACCTAACCTAACCTAACCCAACCTAACCCAACCCATCCCAACCTCACCTAACCTAATCTAACCTAACCTAACCTAACCAAACCTAACCTAACCTAACTTAACCTAACCTAACGTAACCTAACCTAACCTATTCTAACGTAACCTAACCTTACCTGACCTAACCTAACCTAACGTAACCTAACCTAACCTAACATAACCTAACGTAACCTAACCTAACCTAACCTAACGTAACCTAACCTAACCTAACCCAACCTAACCCAACCCAACCCAACAACACCCAACCCAACCTAACCTAACCTAACCTAACCTTACCTAACCTAACCAAATTATCCTTACCTAACCTAACCTAACCTAACGTAACCTAACCTAACCTAACCTAACGTAACCTAACCTAACGTAACCTAACCTAACCTAACCTAACCTAACCTAACCAACCTAACCTAACCTAACCTAACCTAACCCAACTCAACCCAACCTAACCTAATCTAACCTAACCTAACCTAACCTAACCTAACCTAACCTAACCTAACGACGGTTGCAAGCGCTTTCACATTAAATATCGCAGTTCCCCACTTTTAATGGTGAAAAACACTGCATCTCAGTAATTGACATTGTTTAATGCGGTTTTACGACGGTTCATATCTTAACCTAACCTAACATTCGCACTTGTATCTAAAAACGCTCTATTACACTGTTTTGTTCACAATTACGATATTTGCATAACCTTACAGTTTTTCACCAACTTATTGCAGTACAGAACGCTGTATCTCGCTAAATGACATTGTTCTTTGGTTTCACGATGCTTGTTTTTGGTGGTTTCACGACTAGCTTAAACTAACATAACTCATTCTAATATAACCTTCGCACTTCTATCGTTAGAAAACGTTTTACTCGCTACTTTACATTGCTTTCTACAACATTACGACGGTTTCAAGCGCCTTCACATTAGATATCGCAGTTCCCAACTTGTAAAGGTGAAAAACACTGCATCTCACTAAGTGACATTGTTTATTGCGGTTTTACGACGGTTCATACCTTAACCTAACGTAACCTAACCTAACCTAACCCAACCTAACATAACCTAACCTAACCTAACCTAACCTAACCAAACCTAACCTAACGTAACCTAACCTAACCTAACCTAACCTAACCTAACCTAACGACGTTTGCAAGTGCTTTCACATTAGATATCGCAGTTCCCAACTTGTAATGGTGAAAAACACTGCATCTCACTAAGTGACATTGATTAATGCGGTTTTACGACGGTTCATATCTTAACCTAACCTAACATTCGCACTTGTATTAAAAAACGCTCTATTACACTGTTTCGTTCACAATTACGATATTTGCATAACCTCACAGTTTTTCACCAACTTATTGCAGTACAGAACGCTGTATCTCGCTAAATGACATCGTTCTTTAAGGTTTCACGATGCTTGCATGCGCTTTAACGAGAATATCACAATATAGCAGTTTCGCACTTGTAACGGTAGAACACGCCGTATTTGGCTTGTTCATGCCGTTTTGTGTGCATTCACAACATTTTACCTATCGCAGTTTAATACTCGCAATAAAACAACACTATCTCGTTAGATGACGTCGTTTTTGGTAGTTTCACGACGCTACCTAGCTTAAACTAACCTAACCTAACCTAACCTTCGCACTTCTATCGTTAGAAAACGTTTTACTCGCAACTTTACAATGTTTTCTACAAGATTACGACGGTTTCATGCGCTTTCACATTAGATATCGTAGTTCCCGACTTGTAATGTTGAAAAACACTACATCTCACTAAGTGACATTGTTTAATGCGGTTTTACGACGGTTGATATGTCAACCTAACCTAACATTCGCACTTGTATCTAAAGACGCTCAATTACACTGTTTCGTTCACAATTACGATATTTGCTTGACCTCACAGTTTCTCACCAACTTATTACAGTACAGAACGCTGTATCTCGCTAAATGACATCGTTCTTTAAGGTTTCACGATACTTGCATGCGCTTTACCGAGAATGTCACAACATAGCAGTTTCGCACTTGTAACGGTACAACACGCAGTATTTGGCTTGTTCATGCCGTTTTGAGTGCTTTCACAACATTTTACCTGTCGCATTTTCGTATTCGCATTAAAACAACACTATCTCGTTAGATGACGTCGTTTTTGGTGGTTTCACGACGCTACCTAGCTTAAACTAACATAACTCAAACTAACCGGACCTTCGCACTTCTATCGTTAGAAAACGTTTTATTCGCTACTTTACAATGTTTTCTACAAGATTACGACGGTTTCATGCGCTTTCACATTAGATATTGCAGTTCCCGACTTGTAATGGTGAAAAACACAGCATCTCACTAAGTGACATTGTTTAACGCGGTTTTAGCGCGGTTCATATCTTAACCTAACCTAACCTTACCTAAACCAACCTAACCTAACCTAACCTAACCAAACCTTACCTAACATACCCTAACCTAACCTAACCTAACCTAACCAAACCTAACCTAACCTAACCTAACGTAACCTAACCTAACCTAACCTAACCTAACGACGTTTGCAAGCGCTTTCACATTAGATATCGCAGTTCCCGACTTGTAATGGTGAAAAACACTGCATCTCACTAAGTGACATTGATTAATGCGGTTTTACGACGGTTCATATCTTAACCTAACCTAACATTCGCACTTGTATTAAAAAACGCTCTATTACACTGTTTCGTTCACAATTAGGATATTTGCATAACCTCACAGTTTTTCACCAACTTATTGCAGTACAGAACGCTGTATCTCGCTAAATGACATTGTTCTTTAAGGTTTCACGATGCTTGCATGCGCTTTAACGAGAATATCACAATATAGCAGTTTCGCACTTGTAACGGTAGAACACGCAGTATTTGGCTTGTTCATGCCGTTTTGTGTGCTTTCACAACATTTCACCTATCGCAGTTTAATACTCGCTATAAAACAACACTATCTCGTTAGATGACGTCGTTTTTGGTAGTTTCACGACGCTACCTAGCCTAAACTAACCTAACCTAACCTAACCTTCGCACTTCTATCGTTAGAAAACGTTTTACTCGCCACTTTACAATGTTTTCTACAAGATTACGACGGTTTCATGCGCTTTCACATTAGATATCGTAGTTCCCGACTTGTAATGTTGAAAAACACTACATCTCACTAAGTGACATTGTTTAATGCGGTTTTACGACGGTTGATATGTCAACCTAACCTAACATTCGCACTTGTATCTAAAGACGCTCAATTACACTGTTTCGTTCAGAATTACGATATTTGCTTGACCTCACAGTTTCTCACCAACTTATTACAGTGCAGAACGCTGTATCTCGCTAAATGACATCGTTCTTCAAGGTTTCACGATACTTGCATGCGCTTTACCGAGAATGTCACAACATAGCAGTTTCGCACTTGTAACGGTACAACACGCAGTATTTGGCTTGTTCATGCCGTTTTGTGTGCTTTCACAACATTTTACCTATCGCAGTTTCGTACTCGCAATAAAACAACACTATCTCGTTAGATGAGGTCGTTTTTGGTGGTTTCACGACGCTACCTAGCTTAAACTAACATAACTCAACCTAACATAACCTTCGCACTTCTATCGTTAGAAAACGTTTTACTCGCTACTTTACATTGCTTTCTACAACATTACGACGGTTTCAAGCGCTTTCACATTAGATATCGCAGTTCCCAACTTGTAAAGGTGAAAAACACTGCATCTCACTAAGTGACATTGTTTATTGCGGTTTTACGACGGTTCATACCTTAACCTAACGTAACCTAACCTAACCTAACCCAACCTAACCTAACCAAACCTAACCTAACCTAACCTAACCAAACCTAACCTAACGTAACCTAACCTAACCTAACCTAACCTAACCTAACCTAACGACGTTTGCAAGCGCTTTCATCTTAGATATCGCAGTTCCCAACTTGTAATGGTGAAAAACACTGCATCTCACTAAGTGACATTGTTTAATGCGGTTTTACGACGGTTCATATCTTAACCTAACCTAACATTCGTACTTGTATTGAAAAACGCTCTATTACACTGTTTCGTTCACAATTACGATATTTGCACACCCTCACAGTTTTTCACCAACTTATTGCAGTACAGAACGCTGTATCTCGCTAAATGACATTGTTCTTTAAGGTTTCACGATGCTTGCATGCGCTTTAACGAGAATATCACAATATAGCAGTTTCGCACTTGTAACGGTAGAACACGCAGTATTTGGCTTGTTCATGCCGTTTTGTGTGCATTCACAACATTTCACCTATCGCAGTTTAATACTCGCAATGAAACAACACTATCTCGTTAGATGACGTCGTTTTTGGTAGTTTCACGACGCTACCTAGCCTAAACTAACCTAACCTAACCTAACCTTCGCACTTCTATCGTTAGAAAACGTTTTACTCGCAATTTTACAATGTTTTCTACAAGATTACGACGGTTTCATGCGCTTTCACATTAGATATCGCAGTTCCCGACTTTTAATGGTGAAAACACTGCATCTCACTAAGTGACATTGTTTAATGCGGTTTCACGACGGTTCATACCTTAACCTAACCTAACCTAACCTAACCTAACCTAACCTTACCTAACCTAACCTAACCTAACCCAACCCAACTTAACCTAACCTAACCTAACCTAAACTAACCTAACCCAACCTAACCTAACCTAACCTAACCTAACCCAACCTAACCCAACCCATCCCAACCTAACCTAACCTAATCTAACCTAACCTAACCTAACCAAACCTAACCTAACCTAACTTAACCTAACCTAACGTAACCTAACCTAACCTATTCTAACGTAACCTAACCTTACCTGACCTAACCTAACCTAACGTAACCTAACCTAACCTAACATAACCTAACGTAACCTAACCTAACCTAACCTAACGTAACCTAACCTAACCTAACCCAACCTAACCCAACCCAACCCAACAACACCCAACCCAACCTAACCTAACCTAACCTAACCTTACCTAACCTAACCAAATTATCCTTACCTAACCTAACCTAACCTAACGTAACCTAACCTAACCTAACCTAACGTAACCTAACCTAACGTAACCTAACCTAACCTAACCTAACCTAACCAACCTAACCTAACCTAACCTAACCTAACCCAACTCAACCCAACCTAACCTAATCTAACCTAACCTAACCTAACCTAACCTAACCAAACCTAACCTAACCTAACCTAACCTAACGACGGTTGCAAGCGCTTTCACATTAAATATCGCAGTTCCCCACTTTTAATGGTGAAAAACACTGCATCTCAGTAATTGACATTGTTTAATGCGGTTTTACGACGGTTCATATCTTAACCTAACCTAACATTCGCACTTGTATCTAAAAACGCTCTATTACACTGTTTTGTTCACAATTACGATATTTGCATAACCTTACAGTTTTTCACCAACTTATTGCAGTACAGAACGCTGTATCTCGCTAAATGACATTGTTCTTTAAGGTTTCACGATGCTTGTTTTTGGTGGTTTCACGACTAGCTTAAACCAACATAACTCAACCTAACATAACCTTCGCACTTCTATCGTCAGAAAACGTTTTACTCGCTACTTTACATTGCTTTCTACAACATTACGACGGTTTCAAGCGCTTTCACATTAGATATCGCTGTTCCCAACTTGTAAAGGTGAAAAACACTGCATCTCACTAAGTGACATTGTTTATTGCGGTTTTACGACGGTTCATACCTTAACCTAACGTAACCTAACCTAACCTAACCCAACCTAACATAACCTAACCTAACCTAACCTAACCAAACCTAACCTAACGTAACCTAACCTAACCTAACCTAACCTAACCTAACCTAACGACGTTTGCAAGTGCTTTCACATTAGATATCGCAGTTCCCAACTTGTAATGGTGAAAAACACTGCATCTCACTAAGTGACATTGTTTAATGCGGTTTTACGACGGTTCATATCTTAACCTAACCTAACATTCGTACTTGTATTGAAAAACGCTCTATTACATTGTTTCGTTCACAATTACGATATTTGCATAACCTCACAGTTTTTCACCAACTTATTGCAGTACAGAACGCTGTATCTCGCTAAATGACATCGTTCTTTAAGGTTTCACGATGCTTGCATGCGCTTTAACGAGAATATCACAATATAGCAGTTTCGCACTTGTAACGGTAGAACACGCAGTATTTGGCTTGTTCATGCCGTTTTGTGTGCATTCACAACATTTTACCTATCGCAGTTTAATACTCGCAATAAAACAACACTATCTCGTTAGATGACGTCGTTTTTGGTAGTTTCACGACGCTACCTAGCTTAAACTAACCTAACCTAACCTAACCTTCGCACTTCTATCGTTAGAAAACGTTTTACTCGCAACTTTACAATGTTTTCTACAAGATTACGACGGTTTCATGCGCTTTCACATTAGATATCGTAGTTCCCGACTTGTAATGTTGAAAAACACTACATCTCACTAAGTGACATTGTTTAATGCGGTTTTACGACGGTTGATATGTCAACCTAACCTAACATTCGCACTTGTATCTAAAGACGCTCAATTACACTGTTTCGTTCACAATTACGATATTTGCTTGACCTCACAGTTTCTCACCAACTTATTACAGTACAGAACGCTGTATCTCGCTAAATGACATCGTTCTTTAAGGTTTCACGATACTTGCATGCGCTTTACCGAGAATGTCACAACATAGCAGTTTCGCACTTGTAACGGTACAACACGCAGTATTTGGCTTGTTCATGCCGTTTTGAGTGCTTTCACAACATTTTACCTGTCGCAGTTTCGTACTCGCATTAAAACAACACTATCTCGTTAGATGACGTCGTTTTTGGTGGTTTCACGACGCTACCTAGCTTAAACTAACATAACTCAAACTAACCGGACCTTCGCACTTCTATCGTTAGAAAACGTTTTATTCGCTACTTTACAATGTTTTCTACAAGATTACGACGGTTTCATGCGCTTTCACATTAGATATCGCAGTTCCCGACTTGTAATGGTGAAAAACACAGCATCTCACTAAGTGACATTGTTTAACGCGGTTTTAGCGCGGTTCATATCTTAACCTAACCTAACCTTACCTAAACCAACCTAACCTAACCTAACCTAACCAAACCTTACCTAACATACCCTAACCTAACCTAACCTAACCTAACCAAACCTAACCTAACCTAACCTAACGTAACCTAACCTAACCTAACCTAACCTAACCTAACCTAACGACGTTTGCAAGCGCTTTCACATTAGATATCGCAGTTCCCGACTTGTAATGGTGAAAAACACTGCATCTCACTAAGTGACATTGATTAATGCGGTTTTACGACGGTTCATATCTTAACCTAACCTAAGATTCGCACTTGTATTAAAAAACGCTCTATTACACTGTTTCGTTCACAATTAGGATATTTGCATAACCTCACAGTTTTTCACCAACTTATTGCAGTACAGAACGCTGTATCTCGCTAAATGACATTGTTCTTTAAGGTTTCACGATGCTTGCATGCGCTTTAACGAGAATATCACAATATAGCAGTTTCGCACTTGTAACGGTAGAACACGCAGTATTTGGCTTGTTCATGCCGTTTTGTGTGCTTTCACAACATTTCACCTATCGCAGTTTAATACTCGCTATAAAACAACACTATCTCGTTAGATGACGTCGTTTTTGGTAGTTTCACGACGCTACCTAGCCTAAACTAACCTAACCTAACCTAACCTTCGCACTTCTATCGTTAGAAAACGTTTTACTCGCCACTTTACAATGTTTTCTACAAGATTACGACGGTTTCATGCGCTTTCACATTAGATATCGTAGTTCCCGACTTGTAATGTTGAAAAACACTACATCTCACTAAGTGACATTGTTTAATGCGGTTTTACGACGGTTGATATGTCAACCTAACCTAACATTCGCACTTGTATCTAAAGACGCTCAATTACACTGTTTCGTTCAGAATTACGCTATTTGCTTGACCTCACAGTTTCTCACCAACTTATTACAGTGCAGAACGCTGTATCTCGCTAAATGACATCGTTCTTCAAGGTTTCACGATACTTGCATGCGCTTTACCGAGAATGTCACAACATAGCAGTTTCGCACTTGTAACGGTACAACACGCAGTATTTGGCTTGTTCATGCCGTTTTGTGTGCTTTCACAACATTTTACCTATCGCAGTTTCGTACTCGCAATAAAACAACACTATCTCGTTAGATGAGGTCGTTTTTGGTGGTTTCACGACGCTACCTAGCTTAAACTAACATAACTCAACCTAACATAACCTTCGCACTTCTATCGTTAGAAAACGTTTTACTCGCTACTTTACATTGCTTTCTACAACATTACGACGGTTTCAAGCGCTTTCACATTAAATATCGCAGTTCCCAACTTGTAAAGGTGAAAAACACTGCATCTCACTAAGTGACATTGTTTATTGCGGTTTTACGACGGTTCATACCTTAACCTAACGTAACCTAACCTAACCTAACCCAACCTAACCTAACCAAACCTAACCTAACCTAACCTAACCAAACCTAACCTAACGTAACCTAACCTAACCTAACCTAACCTAACCTAACGACGTTTGCAAGCGCTTTCATCTTAGATATCGCAGTTCCCAACTTGTAATGGTGAAAAACACTGCATCTCACTAATTGACATTGTTTAATGCGGTTTTACGACGGTTCATATCTTAACCTAACCTAACATTCGTACTTGTATTGAAAAACGCTCTATTACACTGTTTCGTTCACAATTACGATATTTGCATAACCTCACAGTTTTTCACCAACTTATTGCAGTACAGAACGCTGTATCTCGCTAAATGACATTGTTCTTTAAGGTTTCACGATGCTTGCATGCGCTTTAACGAGAATATCACAATATAGCAGTTTCGCACTTGTAACGGTAGAACACGCAGTATTTGGCTTGTTCATGCCGTTTTGTGTGCATTCACAACATTTCACCTATCGCAGTTTAATACTCGCAATGAAACAACACTATCTCGTTAGATGACGTCGTTTTTCGTAGTTTCACGACGCTACCTAGCCTAAACTAACCTAACCTAACCTAACCTTCGCACTTCTATCGTTAGAAAACGTTTTACTCGCAATTTTACAATGTTTTCTACAAGATTACGACGGTTTCATGCGCTTTCACATTAGATATCGCAGTTCCCGACTTTTAATGGTGAAAACACTGCATCTCACTAAGTGACATTGTTTAATGCGGTTTCACGACGGTTCATACCTTAACCTAACCTAACCTAACCTAACCTAACCTTACCTAACCTAACCTAACCTAACCCAACCCAACTTAACCTAACCTAACCTAACCTAAACTAACCTAACCCAACCTAACCTAACCTAACCTAACCTAACCCAACCTAACCCAACCCATCCCAACCTAACCTAACCTAATCTAACCTAACCTAACCTAACCAAACCTAACCTAACCTAACTTAACCTAACCTAACGTAACCTAACCTAACCTATTCTAACGTAACCTAACCTTACCTGACCTAACCTAACCTAACGTAACCTAACCTAACCTAACATAACCTAACGTAACCTAACCTAACCTAACCTAACGTAACCTAACCTAACCTAACCCAACCTAACCCAACCCAACCCAACAACACCCAACCCAACCTAACCTAACCTAACCTAACCTTACCTAACCTAACCAAATTATCCTTACCTAACCTAACCTAACCTAACGTAACCTAACCTAACCTAACCTAACGTAACCTAACCTAACGTAACCTAACCTAACCTAACCTAACCTAACCAACCTAACCTAACCTAACCTAACCTAACCCAACTCAACCCAACCTAACCTAATCTAACCTAACCTAACCTAACCTAACCTAACCAAACCTAACCTAACCTAACCTAACCTAACCTAACGACGGTTGCAAGCGCTTTCACATTAAATATCGCAGTTCCCCACTTTTAATGGTGAAAAACACTGCATCTCAGTAATTGACATTGTTTAATGCGGTTTTACGACGGTTCATATCTTAACCTAACCTAACATTCGCACTTGTATCTAAAAACGCTCTATTACACTGTTTTGTTCACAATTACGATATTTGCATAACCTTACAGTTTTTCACCAACTTATTGCAGTACAGAACGCTGTATCTCGCTAAATGACATTGTTCTTTAAGGTTTCACGATGCTTGTTTTTGGTGGTTTCACGACTAGCTTAAACCAACATAACTCAACCTAACATAACCTTCGCACTTCTATCGTCAGAAAACGTTTTACTCGCTACTTTACATTGCTTTCTACAACATTACGACGGTTTCAAGCGCTTTCACATTAGATATCGCAGTTCCCAACTTGTAAAGGTGAAAAACACTGCATCTCACTAAGTGACATTGTTTATTGCGGTTTTACGACGGTTCATACCTTAACCTAACGTAACCTAACCTAACCTAACCCAACCTAACATAACCTAACCTAACCTAACCTAACCAAACCTAACCTAACGTAACCTAACCTAACCTAACCTAACCTAACCTAACCTAACCTAACCTAACGACGTTTGCAAGTGCTTTCACATTAGATATCGCAATTCCCAACTTGTAATGGTGAAAAACACTGCATCTCACTAAGTGACATTGTTTAATGCGGTTTTACGACGGTTCATATCTTAACCTAACCTAACATTCGTACTTGTATTGAAAAACGCTCTATTACATTGTTTCGTTCACAATTACGATATTTGCATAACCTCACAGTTTTTCACCAACTTATTGCAGTACAGAACGCTGTATCTCGCTAAATGACATCGTTCTTTAAGGTTTCACGATGCTTGCATGCGCTTTAACGAGAATATCACAATATAGCAGTTTCGCACTTGTAACGGTAGAACACGCAGTATTTGGCTTGTTCATGCCGTTTTGTGTGCATTCACAACATTTTACCTAGCGCAGTTTAATACTCGCAATAAAACAACACTATCTCGTTATATGACGTCGTTTTTAATAGTTTCACGACGCTACCTAGCTTAAACTAACCTAACCTAACCTAACCTTCGCACTTCTATCGTTAGAAAACGTTTTACTCGCAACTTTACAATGTTTTCTACAAGATTACGACGGTTTCATGCGCTTTCACATTAGATATCGTAGTTCCCGACTTGTAATGTTGAAAAACACTACATCTCACTAAGTGACATTGTTTAATGCGGTTTTACGACGGTTGATATGTCAACCTAACCTAACATTCGCACTTGTATCTAAAGACGGTCAATTACACTGTTTCGTTCACAATTACGATATTTGCTTGACCTCACAGTTTCTCACCAACTTATTACAGTACAGAACGCTGTATCTCGCTAAATGACATCGTTCTTTAAGGTTTCACGATACTTGCATGCGCTTTACCGAGAATGTCACAACATAGCACTTTCGCACTTGTAACGGTACAACACGCAGTATTTGGCTTGTTCATGCCGTTTTGAGTGCTTTCACAACATTTTACCTGTCGCAGTTTCGTACTCGCATTAAAACAACACTATCTCGTTAGATGACGTCGTTTTTGGTGGTTTCACGACGCTACCTAGCTTAAACTAACATAACTCAAACTAACCGGACCTTCGCACTTCTATCGTTAGAAAACGTTTTATTCGCTACTTTACAATGTTTTCTACAAGATTACGACGGTTTCATGCGCTTTCACATTAGATATCGCAGTTCCCGACTTGTAATGGTGAAAAACACAGCATCTCACTAAGTGACATTGTTTAACGCGGTTTTAGCGCGGTTCATATCTTAACCTAACCTAACCTTACCTAAACCAACCTAACCTAACCTAACCTAACCAAACCTTACCTAACATACCCTAACCTAACCTAACCTAACCTAACCAAACCTAACCTAACCTAACCTAACGTAACCTAACCTAACCTAACCTAACCTAACCTAACCTAACGACGTTTGCAAGCGCTTTCACATTAGATATCGCAGTTCCCGACTTGTAATGGTGAAAAACACTGCATCTCACTAAGTGACATTGATTAATGCGGTTTTACGACGGTTCATATCTTAACCTAACCTAACATTCGCACTTGTATTAAAAAACGCTCTATTACACTGTTTCGTTCACATCTACGATATTTGCTTGACCTCACAGTTTCTCACCAACTTGTTACAGTACAGAACGCTGTATCTCGCTAAATGACATCGTTCTTTAAGGTTTCACGATACTTGCATGCGCTTTACCGAGAATGTCACAACATAGCACTTTCGCACTTGTAACGGTACAACACGCAGTATTTGGCTTGTTCATGCCGTTTTGTGTGCTTTCACAACATTTTACCTATCGCAGTTTCGTACTCGCAATAAAACAACACTATCTCGTTAGATGTCGTTTTTGGTGGTTTCACGACGCTACCTAGCTTAAACTAACATAACTC
>NW_027464646.1:340000-377500 GCF_043290135.1 Rhipicephalus microplus | reverse complement strand
TCTATTACACTGTTTTGTTCACAATTACGATATTTGCATAACCTCACAGTTTTTCACAAACTTATTGCAGTACAGAACGCTGTATCTCGCTAAATGACATTGTTCTTTAAGGTTTCACGATGCTTGCATGCGATTTAACGAGAATATCACAATATAGCAGTTTCGCACTTGTAACGGTAGAACACGCAGTATTTGGCTTGTTCATGCCGTTTTGTGTGCTTTCACAACATTTCACCTATCGCAGTTTAATACTCGCTATAAAACAACACTATCTCGTTAGATGACGTCGTTTTTGGTAGTTTCACGACGCTACCGAGCTTAAACTAACCTAACCTAACCTAACCTTCGCACTTATATCGTTAGAAAACGTTTTACTCGCCACTTTACAATGTTTTCTACAAGATTACGACGGTTTCATGCGCTTTCACATTAGATATCGTAGTTCTCGACTTGTAATGTTGAAAAACACTACATCTCACTAAGTGACATTGTTTAATGCGGTTTTACGACGGTTGATATGTCAACCTAACCTAACATTCGCACTTGTATCTAAAGACGCTCAATTACACTGTTTCGTTCACAATTAGGATATTTGCATAACCTCACAGTTTTTCACCAACTTATTGCAGTACAGAACGCTGTATCTCGCTAAATGACATCGTTCTTTAAGGTTTCACGATGCTTGCATGCGCTCTAACGAGAATATCACAACATAGCAGTTTCGCACTTGTAACGGTACAACACGCAGTATTTGGCTTGTTCATGCCGTTTTGTGTGCTTTCACAACATTTCACCTATCGCAGTTTCGTACTCGCAATAAAACAACACTATCTCGTTAGATGACGTTGTTTTTGGTAGTTTCACGACGCTACCTAGCTTAAACTAACATAACTCAACCTAACATGACCTTCGCACTTCTATCGTTAGAAAACGTTTTACTCGCTACTTTACATTGCTTTCTACAACATTACGACGGTTTCAAGCGCTTTCACATTAGATATCACAGTTCCCAACTTGTAAAGGTGAAAAACACTGCATCTGACTAAGTGACATTGTTTATTGCGGTTTTACGACGGTTCATACCTTAACCTAACGTAACCTAACCTAACCTAACCCAACCTAACCTAACATAACCTAACCTAACCTAACCTAACCAAACCTAACCTAACGTAACCTAACCTAACCTAACCTAACCTAACGACGTTTGCAAGTGCTTTCACATTAGATATCGCAGTTCCCAACTTGCAATGGTGAAAAACACTGCATCTCACTAAGTGACATGTTTAATGCGGTTTTACGACGGTTCATATCTTAACCTAACCTAACATTCGCACTTGTATTAAAAAACGCTCTATTACACTGTTTCGTTCACAATTAGGATATTTGCATAACCTCACGGTTTTTCACCAACTTATTGCAGTACAGAACGCTGTATCTCGCTAAATGACATCGTTCTTTAAGGTTTCACGATGCTTGCATGCGCTTTAACGAGAATATCACAACATAGCAGTTTCGCACTTGTAACGGTACAACACGCAGTATTTGGCTTGTTCATGCCGTTTTGTGTGCTTTCACAACAATTCACCTATCGCAGTTTCGTACTCGCAATAAAACAACACTATCTCGTTAGATGACGTTGTTTTTGGTAGTTTCACGACGCTACCTAGCTTAAACTAACATAACTCAACCTAACATGACCTTTGCACTTCTATCGTTAGAAAACGTTTTACTCGCTACTTTACATTGCTTTCTACAACATTACGACGGTTTCAAGCGCTTTCACATTAGATATCACAGTTCCCAACTTGTAAAGGTGAAAAACACTGCATCTCACTAAGTGACATTGTTTAATGCGGTTTTACGACGGTTCATACCTTAACCTAACCTAACCTAACCTAACCTAACCTTACCTAACCTAACCTAACCTAACCCAACCCAACTTAACCTAACCTAACCTAACCTAACCTAAACTAACCTAACCCAACCTAACCTAACCTAACCCAACCTAACCCAACCCAACCCAACCTAACCTAAGCTAACCTAACCTAACCTAACCAAACCTAACCTAACTTAACCTAACCTAACGTAACCTAACCTAACCTATTCTAACGTAACCTAACCTTACCTGACCTAACCTATCCTAACGTAACCTAACCTAACCTAACATAACCTAACGTAACCTAACCTAACCTAACGTAACCTAACCTAACCTAACCCAACCTAACCCAACCCAACCCAACCCAACCCAACAACACCCAACCCAACCTAACCTAACCTTACCTAACCTAACCAAATTATCCTTACCTAACCTAACCTAACCTAACGTAACGTAACCTAACCTAACCTAACCTAACCCAACTCAACCCAACCTAACCTAATCTAACCTAACCTAACCTAACCTAACCTAACCAAACCTAACCTAACCTAACCTAACCTAACCTAACCTAACGACGGTTGCAAGCGCTTTCACATTAAATATCGCAGTTCCCCACTTTTAATGGTGAAAAACACTGCATCTCAGTAATTGACATTGTTTAATGCGGTTTTACGACGGTTCATGTCTTAACCTAACCTAACATTCGCACTTGTATCTAAAAACGCTCTATTACACTGTTTTGTTCACAATTACGATATTTGCATAACCTCACAGTTTTTCACAAACTTATTGCAGTACAGAACGCTGTATCTCGCTAAATGACATTGTTCTTTAAGGTTTCACGATGCTTGCATGCGATTTAACGAGAATATCACAATATAGCAGTTTCGCACTTGTAACGGTAGAACACGCAGTATTTGGCTTGTTCATGCCGTTTTGTGTGCTTTCACAACATTTCACCTATCGCAGTTTAATACTCGCTATAAAACAACACTATCTCGTTAGATGACGTCGTTTTTGGTAGTTTCACGACGCTACCGAGCTTAAACTAACCTAACCTAACCTAACCTTCGCACTTATATCGTTAGAAAACGTTTTACTCGCCACTTTACAATGTTTTCTACAAGATTACGACGGTTTCATGCGCTTTCACATTAGATATCGTAGTTCTCGACTTGTAATGTTGAAAAACACTACATCTCACTAAGTGACATTGTTTAATGCGGTTTTACGACGGTTGATATGTCAACCTAACCTAACATTCGCACTTGTATCTAAAGACGCTCAATTACACTGTTTCGTTCACAATTACGATATTTGCTTGACCTCACAGTTTCTCACCAACTTATTACAGTACAGAACGCTGTATCTCGCTAAATGACATCGTTTTTTAAGGTTTCACGATGCTTGCATGCGCTTTACCGAGAATGTCACAACATAGCACTTTCGCACTTGTAACGGTACAACACGCAGTATTTGGCTTGTTCATGCCGTTTTGTGTGCTTTCACAACATTTTACCTATCGCAGTTTCATACTCGCAATAAAACAACACTATCTCGTTAGATGACGTCGTTTTTGGTGGTTTCACGACGCTACCTAGCTTAAACTAACATAACTCAACCTAACATAACCTTCGCACTTCTATCGTTAGAAAACGTTTTACTCGCTACTTTACATTGCTTTCTACAACATTACGACGGTTTCAAGCGCTTTCACAATAGATATCGCAGTTCCCAACTTGTAAAGGTGAAAAACACTGCATCTCACTAAGTGACATTGTTTATTGCGGTTTTACGACGGTTCATACCTTAACCTAACGTAGCCTAACCTAACCTAACCCAACCTAACCTAACATAACCTAACCTAACCTAACCTAACCAAACCTAACCTAACGTAACCTAACCTAACCTAACCTAACCTAACGACGTTTGCAAGTGCTTTCACATTAGATATCGCAGTTCCCAACTTGTAATGGTGAAAAACACTGCATCTCACTAAGTGACATTGTTTAATGCGGTTTTACGACGGTTCATATCTTAACCTAACCTAACATTCGCACTTGTATTAAAAAAACGCTCTATTACACTGTTTCGTTCACAATTAGGATATTTGCATAACCTCACAGTTTTTCACCAACTTATTGCAGTACAGAACGCTGTATCTCGCTAAATGACATCGTTCTTTAAGGTTTCACGATGCTTGCATGCGCTTTAACGAGAATATCACAACATAGCAGTTTCGCACTTGTAACGGTACAACACGCAGTATTTGGCTTGTTCATGCCGTTTTGTGTGCTTTCACAACATTTCACCTATCGCAGTTTCGTACTCGCAATAAAACAACACTATCTCGTTAGATGACGTTGTTTTTGGTAGTTTCACGACGCTACCTAGCTTAAACTAACATAACTCAACCTAACATGACCTTCGCACTTCTATCGTTAGAAAACGTTTTACTCGCTACTTTACATTTCTTTCTACAACATTACGACGGTTTCAAGCGCTTTCACATTAGATATCACAGTTCCAAATTTGTAAAGGTGAAAAACACTGCATCTCACTAAGTGACATTGTTTAATGCGGTTTTACGACGGTTCATACCTTAACCTAACCTAACCTAACCTAACCTAACCTTACCTAACCTAACCTAACCTAACTCAACCCAACTTAACCTAACCTAACCTAACCTAACCTAAACTAACCTAACCCAACCTAACCTAACCTAACCCAACCTAACCCAACCCAACCCAACCTAACCTAACCTAAGCTAACCTAACCTAACCTAACCAAACCTAACCTAACCTAACTTAACCTAACCTAACGTAACCTAACCTAACCTATTCTAACGTAACCTAACCTTACCTGACCTAACCTAACCTAACGTAACCTAACCTAACCTAACATAACCTAACGTAACCTAACCTAACCTAACCTAACGTAACCTAACCTAACCTAACCCAACCTAACCCAACCCAACCCAACCCAACAACACCCAACCCAACCTAACCTAACCTAACCTAACCTTACCTAACCTAACCAAATTATCCTTACCTAACCTAACCTAACCTAACCTAACGTAACCTAACCTAACCTAACCTAACCTAACGTAACCTAACCTAACGTAACCTAACCTAACCTAACCTAACCTAACCCCACCTAACCTAACCTAACCTAACCTAACCCAACTCAACCCAACCTAACCCAACCTAACATAACCTAACCTAACCAAACCTAACCTAACGTAACCTAACCTAACCTAACCTAACCTAACGACGTTTGCAAGTGCTTTCACATTAGATATCGCAGTTCCCAACTTGTAATGGTGAAAAACACTGCATCTCACTAAGTGACATTGTTTAATGCGGTTTTACGACGGTTCATATCTTAACCTAACCTAACATTCGTACTTGTATTGAAAAACGCTCTATTACATTGTTTCGTTCACAATTACGATATTTGCATAACCTCACAGTTTTTCACCAACTTATTGCAGTACAGAACGCTGTATCTCGCTAAATGACATCGTTCTTTAAGGTTTCACGATGCTTGCATGCGCTTTAACGAGAATATCACAATATAGCAGTTTCGCACTTGTAACGGTAGAACACGCAGTATTTGGCTTGTTCATGCCGTTTTGTGTGCATTCACAACATTTTACCTAGCGCAGTTTAATACTCGCAATAAAACAACACTATCTCGTTATATGACGTCGTTTTTAATAGTTTCACGACGCTACCTAGCTTAAACTAACCTAACCTAACCTAACCTTCGCACTTCTATCGTTAGAAAACGTTTTACTCGCAACTTTACAATGTTTTCTACAAGATTACGACGGTTTCATGCGCTTTCACATTAGATATCGCAGTTCCCGACTTGTAATGGTGAAAAACACAGCATCTCACTAAGTGACATTGTTTAACGCGGTTTTAGCGCGGTTCATATCTTAACCTAACCTAACCTTACCTAAACCAACCTAACCTAACCTAACCTAACCAAACCTTACCTAACATACCCTAACCTAACCTAACCTAACCTAACCAAACCTAACCTAACCTAACCTAACGTAACCTAACCTAACCTAACCTAACCTAACCTAACGACGTTTGCAAGCGCTTTCACATTAGATATCGCAGTTCCCGACTTGTAATGGTGAAAAACACTGCATCTCACTAAGTGACATTGATTAATGCGGTTTTACGACGGTTCATATCTTAACCTAACCTAACATTCGCACTTGTATTAAAAAACGCTCTATTACACTGTTTCGTTCACAATTACGATATTTGCTTGACCTCACAGTTTCTCACCAACTTATTACAGTACAGAACGCTGTATCTCGCTAAATGACATCGTTTTTTAAGGTTTCACGATGCTTGCATGCGCTTTACCGAGAATGTCACAACATAGCACTTTCGCACTTGTAACGGTACAACACGCAGTATTTGGCTTGTTCATGCCGTTTTGTGTGCTTTCACAACATTTTACCTATCGCAGTTTCGTACTCGCAATAAAACAACACTATCTCGTTAGATGACGTCGTTTTTGGTGGTTTCACGACGCTACCTAGCTTAAACTAACATAACTCAACCTAACATAACCTTCGCACTTCTATCGTTAGAAAACGTTTTACTCGCTACTTTACATTGCTTTCTACAACATTACGACGGTTTCAAGCGCTTTCACATTAGATATCGCAGTTCCCAACTTGTAAAGGTGAAAAACTCTGCATCTCACTAAGTGACATTGTTTATTGCGGTTTTACGACGGTTCATACCTTAACCTAACGTAACCTAACCTAACCTAACCCAACCTAACCTAACATAACCTAACCTAACCTAACCTAACCAAACCTAACCTAACCTAACCTAACGTAACCGAACCTAACCTAACCTAACCTAACGACGTTTGCAAGTGCTTTCACATTAGATATCGCAGTTCCCAACTTGTAATGGTGAAAAACACTGCATCTCACTAAGTGACATTGTTTATTGCAGTTTTACGACGGTTCATATCTTAACCTAACCTAACATTCGCACTTGTATTAAAAAACGCTCTATTACACTGTTTCGTTCACAATTAGGATATTTGCATAACCTCACAGTTTTTCACCAACTTATTGCAGTACAGAACGCTGTATCTCGCTAAATGACATCGTTCTTTAAGGTTTCACGATGCTTGCATGCGCTTTAACGAGAATATCACAACATAGCAGTTTCGCACTTGTAACGGTACAACACGCAGTATTTGGCTTGTTCATGCCGTTTTGTGTGCTTTCACAACATTTCACCTATCGCAGTTTCGTACTCGCAATAAAACAACACTATCTCGTTAGATGACGTTGTTTTTGGTAGTTTCACGACGCTACCTAGCTTAAACTAACATAACTCAACCTAACATGACCTTCGCACTTCTATCGTTAGAAAACGTTTTACTCGCTACTTTACATTGCTTTCTACAACATTACGACGGTTTCAAGCGCTTTCACATTAGATATCACAGTTCCCAACTTGTAAAGGTGAAAAACACTGCATCTCACTAAGTGACATTGTTTAATGCGGTTTTACGACGGTTCATACCTTAACCTAACCTAACCTAACCTAACCTTACCTAACCTAACCTAACCTAACCCAACCCAACTTAACCTAACCTAACCTAAACTAACCTAACCCAACCTAACCTAACCTAACCCAACCTAACCCAACCCAACCCAACCTAACCTAACCTAACCTAAGCTAACCTAACCTAACCTAACCAAACCTAACCTCACCTAACTTAACCTAACCTAACGTAACCTAACCTAACCTATTCTAACGTAACCTAACCTTACCTGACCTAACCTAACCTAACGTAACCTAACCTAACCTAACATAACCTAACGTAACCTAACCTAACCTAACCTAACGTAACCTAACCTAACCTAACCCAACCTAACCCAACCCAACCCAACCCAACAACACCCAACCCAACCTAACCTAACCTTACCTAACCTAACCAAATTATCCTTACCTAACCTAACCTAACCTAACGTAACGTAACCTAACCTAACCTAACGTAACCTAACCTAACGTAACCTAACCTAACCTAACCTAACCTAACCTAACCCCACCTAACCTAACCTAACCTAACCTAACCCAACTCAACCCAACCTAACCTAATCTAACCTAACCTAACCTAACCTAACCAAACCTAACCTAACCTAACCTAACCTAACCTAACCTAACGACGGTTGCAAGCGCTTTCACATTAAATATCGCAGTTCCCCACTTTTAATGGTGAAAAACACTGCATCTCACTAAGTGACATTGTTTATTGCGGTTTTACGACGGTTCATATCTTAACCTAACCTAACATTCGTACTTGTATTGAAAAACGCTCTATTACACTGTTTCGTTCACAATTACGATATTTGCATAACCTCACAGTTTTTCACCAACTTATTGCAGTACAGAACGCTGTATCTCGCTAAATGACATTGTTCTTTAAGGTTTCACGATGCTTGCATGCGCTTGAACGAGAATATCACAATATAGCAGTTTCGCACTTGTAACGGTAGAACACGCAGTATTTGGCTTGTTCATGCCGTTTTGTGTGCATTCACAACATTTCACCTATCGCAGTTTAATACTCGCAATAAAACAACACTATCTCGTTAGATGACGTCGTTTTTGGTAGTTTCACGACGCTACCTAGCCTAAACTAACCTAACCTAACCTAACCTTCGCACTTCTATCGTTAGAAAACGTTTTACTCGAAATTTTACAATGTTTTCTACAAGATTACGACGGTTTCATGCGCTTTCACATTAGATATCGCAGTTCCCGACTTGTAATGGTGAAAACACTGCATCTCACTAAGTGACATTGTTTAATGCGGTTTCACGACGGTTCATACCTTAACCTAACCTAACCTAACCTAACCTAACCTTACCTAACCTAACCTAACCTAACCCAACCCAACTTAACCTAACCTAACCTAACCTAAACTAACCTAACCCAACCTAACCTAACCTAACCTAACCCAACCTAACCCAACCCATCCCAACCTAACCTAACCTAATCTAACCTAACCTAACCTAACCAAACCTAACCTAACCTAACTTAACCTAACCTAACGTAACCTAACCTAACCTATTCTAACGTAACCTAACCTTACCTGACCTAACCTAACCTAACGTAACCTAACCTAACCTAACATAACCTAACGTAACCTAACCTAACCTAACCTAACGTAACCTAACCTAACCTAACCCAACCTAACCCAACCCAACCTAACCTAACCTAACCTAACCTTACCTAACCTAACCAAATTATCCTTACCTAACCTAACCTAACCTAACGTAACCTAACCTAACCTAACCTAACCTAACCTAACCCAACCTAACCTAACCTAACCTAACCCAACTCAACCCAACCTAACCTAATCTAACCTAACCTAACCTAACCTAACCTAACCTAACCTAACGACGGTTGCAAGCGCTTTCACAATAAATATCGCAGTTCCCCACTTTTAATGGTGAAAAACACTGCATCTCAGTAATTGACATTGTTTAATGCGGTTTTACGACGGTTCATATCTTAACCTAACCTAACATTCGCACTTGTATCTAAAAACGCTCTATTACACTGTTTTGTTCACAATTACGATATTTGCATAACCTTACAGTTTTTCACCAACTTATTGCAGTACAGAACGCTGTATCTCGCTAAATGACATTGTTCTCTAAGGTTTCACGATGCTTGTTTTTGGTGGTTTCACGACTAGCTTAAACTAACATAACTCAACCTAACATAACCTTTGCACTTCTATCGTTAGAAAACGTTTTATTCGCTACTTTACAATGTTTTCTACAAGATTACGACGGTTTCATGAGCTTTCACATTAGATATCGCAGTTCCCGACTTGTAATGGTGAAAAACACTGCATCTCACTAAGTGACATTGTTTATTGCGGTTTTACGACGGTTCATACCTTAACCTAACGTAACCTAACCTAACCTAACCCAACCTAACCTAACATAACCTAACCTAACCTAACCTAACCTAACCAAACCTAACCTAACGTAACCGAACCTAACCTAACCTAACCTAACGACGTTTGCAAGTGCTTTCACATTAGATATCGCAGTTCCCAACTTGTAATGGTGAAAAACACTGCCTCTCACTAAGTGACATTGTTTATTGCGGTTTTACGACGGTTCATATCTTAACCTAACCTAACATTCGCACTTGTATTAAAAAACGCTCTATTACACTGTTTCCTTCACAATTAGGATATTTGCATAACCTCACAGTTTTTCACCAACTTATTGCAGTACAGAACGCTGTATCTCGCTAAATGACATCGTTCTTTAAGGTTTCACGATGCTTGCATGCGCTTTACCGAGAATGTCACAACATAGCAGTTTTGCACTTGTAACGGTACAACACGCAGTATTTGGCTTGTTCATGCCGTTTTGAGTGCTTTCACAACATTTTACCTGTCGCAGTTTCGTACTCGCATTAAAACAACACTATCTCGTTAGATGACGTCGTTTTTGGTGGTTTCACGACGCTACCTAGCTTAAACTAACATAACTCAAACTAACCGGACCTTCGCACTTCTATCGTTAGAAAACGTTTTATTCGCTACTTTACAATGTTTTCTACAAGATTACGACGGTTTCATGCGCTTTCACATTAGATATCGCAGTTCCCGACTTGTAATGGTGAAAAACACAGCATCTCACTAAGTGACATTGTTTAACGCGGTTTTAGCGCGGTTCATATCTTAACCTAACCTAACCTTACCTAAACCAACCTAACCTAACCTAACCTAACCAAACCTAACCTAACCTAACCTAACGACGTTTGCAAGCGCTTTCACATTAGATATCGCAGTTCCCGACTTGTAATGGTGAAAAACACTGCATCTCACTAAGTGACATTGATTAATGCGGTTTTACGACGGTTCATATCTTAACCTAACCTAACATTCGCACTTGTATTAAAAAACGCTCTATTACACTGTTTCGTTCACAATTAGAATATTTGCATAACCTCACAGTTTTTCACCAACTTATTGCAGTACAGAACGCTGTATCTCGCTAAATGACATTGTTCTTTAAGGTTTCACGATGCTTGCATGCGCTTTACGAGAATATCACAATATAGCAGTTTCGCACTTGTAACGGTAGAACACGCAGTATTTGGCTTGTTCATGCCGTTTTGTGTGCTTTCACAACATTTCACCTATCGCAGTTTAATACTCGCTATAAAACAACACTATCTCGTTAGATGACGTCGTTTTTGGTAGTTTCACGACGCTACCTAGCCTAAACTAACCTAACCTAACCTAACCTAACCTAACCTTCGCACTTCTATCGTTAGAAAACGTTTTACTCGCCACTTTACAATGTTTTCTACAAGATTACGACGGTTTCATGCGCTTTCACATTAGATATCGTAGTTCCCGACTTGTAATGTTGAAAAACACTACATCTCACTAAGTGACATTGTTTAATGCGGTTTTACGACGGTTGATATGTCAACCTAACCTAACATTCGCACTTGTATTAAAAAACGCTCTATTACACTGTTTCGTTCACAATTAGGATATTTGCATAACCTCACAGTTTTTCACCAACTTATTGCAGTACAGAACGCTGTATCTCGCTAAATGACATTGTTCTTTAAGGTTTCACGATGCTTGCATGCGCTTTAACGAGAATATCACAATATAGCAGTTTCTCACTTGTAACGGTAGAACACGCAGTATTTGGCTTGTTCATGCCGTTTTGTGTGCTTTCACATTTCACCTATCGCAGTTTAATACTCGCTATAAAACAACACTATCTCGTTAGATGACGTCGTTTTTGGTAGTTTCACGACGCTACCTAGCTTAAACTAACCTAACCTAACCTAACCTTGGCACTTCTATGGTTAGAAAACGTTTTACTCGCCACTTTACAATGTTTTCTACAAGATTACGACGGTTTCATGCGCTTTCACATTAGATATCGTAGTTCCCGACTTGTAATGTTGAAAAACACTACATCTCACTAAGTGACATTGTTTAATGCGGTTTTACGACGGTTGATATGTCAACCTAACCTAACATTCGCACTTGTATCTAAAGACGCTCAATTACACTGTTTCGTTCAGAATTACGATATTTGCTTGACCTCACAGTTTCTCACCAACTTATTACAGTGCAGAACGCTGTATCTCGCTAAATGACATCGTTCTTCAAGGTTTCACGATACTTGCATGCGCTTTACCGAGAATGTCACAACATAGCAGTTTCGCACTTGTAACGGTACAACACGCAGTATTTGGCTTGTTCATGCCGTTTTGTGTGCTTTCACAACATTTTACCTATCGCAGTTTCGTACTCGCAATAAAACAACACTATCTCGTTAGATGACGTCGTTTTTGGTGGTTTCACGACGCTACCTAGCTTAAACTAACATAACTCAACCTAACATAACCTTCGCACTTCTATCGTTAGAAAACGTTTTACTCGCTACTTTACATTGCTTTCTACAACATTACGACGGTTTCAAGCGCTTTCACATTAGATATCGCAGTTCCCAACTTGTAAAGGTGAAAAACACTGCATCTCACTAAGTGACATTGTTTATTGCGGTTTTACGACGGTTCATACCTTAACCTAACGTAACCTAACCTAACCTAACCCAACCTAACCTAACCAAACCTAACCTAACCTAACCTAACCTAACCTAACCAAACCTAACCTAACGTAACCTAACCTAACCTAACCTAACCTAACCTAACCTAACGACGTTTGCAAGCGCTTTCATCTTAGATATCGCAGTTCCCAACTTGTAATGGTGAAAAACACTGCATCTCACTAAGTGACATTGTTTAATGCGGTTTTACGACGGTTCATATCTTAACCTAACCTAACATTCGTACTTGTATTGAAAAACGCTCTATTACACTGTTTCGTTCACAATTACGATATTTGCATAACCTCACAGTTTTTCACCAACTTATTGCAGTACAGAACGCTGTATCTCGCTAAATGACATTGTTCTTTAAGGTTTCACGATGCTTGCATGCGCTTTAACGAGAATATCACAATATAGCAGTTTCGCACTTGTAACGGTAGAACACGCAGTATTTGGCTTGTTCATGCCGTTTTGTGTGCATTCACAACATTTCACCTATCGCAGTTTAATACTCGCAATAAAACAACACTATCTCGTTAGATGACGTCGTTTTTGGTAGTTTCACGACGCTACCTAGCCTAAACTAACCTAACCTAACCTAACCTTCGCACTTCTATCGTTAGAAAACGTTTTACTCGCAATTTTACAATGTTTTCTACAAGATTACGACGGTTTCATGCGCTTTCACATTAGATATCGCAGTTCCCGACTTGTAATGGTGAAAACACTGCATCTCACTAAGTGACATTGTTTAATGCGGTTTCACGACGGTTCATACCTTAACCTAACCTAACCTAACCTAACCTAACCTTACCTAACCTAACCTAACCTAACCCAACCCAACTTACCCTAACCTAACCTAACCTAAACTAACCTAACCCAACCTAACCTAACCTAACCTAACCTAACCCAACCTAACCCAACCCATCCCAACCTAACCTAACCTAATCTAACCTAACCTAACCTAACCAAACCTAACCTAACCTAACTTAACCTAACCTAACGTAACCTAACCTAACCTATTCTAACGTAACCTAACCTTACCTGACCTAACCTAACCTAACGTAACCTAACCTAACCTAACATAACCTAACGTAACCTAACCTAACCTAACCTAACCTAACGACGGTTGCCAGCGCTTTCACATTAAATATCGCAGTTCCCCACTTTTAATGGTGAAAAACACTGCATCTCAGTAATTGACATTGTTTAATGCGGTTTTACGACGGTTCATATCTTAACCTAACCTAACATTCGCACTTGTATCTAAAAACGCTCTATTACACTGTTTCGTTCACAATTACGATATTTGCATAACCTTACAGTTTTTCACCAACTTATTGCAGTACAGAACGCTGCATCTCGCTAAATGACATTGTTCTTTAAGGTTTCACGATGCTTGCATGCGCTTTAACGAGAATATCACAATATAGCAGTTTCGCACTTGTAACGGTAGAACACGCAGTATTTGGCTTGTTCATGCCGTTTTGTGTGCATTCACAACATTTTACCTGTCGCAGTTTTACACTCGCAATAAAACAACACTATCTCGTTAGATGACGTCGTTTTTGGTGGTTTCACGACGCTACCTAGCTTAAACTAACATAACTCAAACTAACCGGACCTTCGCACTTCTATCGTTAGAAAACGTTTTATTCGCTACTTTACAATGTTTTCTACAAGATTACGACGGTTTCATGCGCTTTCACATTAGATATCGCAGTTCCCGACTTGTAATGGTGAAAAACACAGCATCTCACTAAGTGACATTGTTTAACGCGGTTTTAGCGCGGTTCATATCTTAACCTAACCTAACCTTACCTAAACCAACCTAACCTAACCTAACCTAACCAAACCTTACCTAACATACCCTAACCTAACCTAACCTAACCTAACCTAACGTAACCTAACCTAACCTAACCTAACCTAACCTAACCTAACGTTTGCAAGCGCTTTCACATTAGATATCGCAGTTCCCGACTGTTATTGGTGAAAAACACTGCATCTCACTAAGTGACATTGATTAATGCGGTTTTACGACGGTTCATATCTTAACCTAACCTAACATTCGCACTTGTATCTAAAGACGCTCAATTACACTGTTTCGTTCAGAATTACGATATTTGCTTGACCTCACAGTTTCTCACCAACTTATTGCAGTACAGAACGCTGTATCTCGCTAAATGACATTGTTCTTTAAGGTTTCACGATGCTTGCATGCGCTTTAACGAGAATATCACAATATAGCAGTTTCGCACTTGTAACGGTACAACACGCAGTATTTGGCTTGTTCATGCCGTTTTGTGTGCTTTCACAACATTTTACCTATCGCAGTTTCGTACTCGCAATAAAACAACACTATCTCGTTAGATGACGTCGTTTTTGGTGGTTTCACGACGCTACCTAGCTTAAACTAACATAACTCAACCTAACATAACCTTCGCACTTCTATCGTTAGAAAACGTTTTACTCGCTACTTTACATTGCTTTCTACAACATTACGACGGTTTCAAGCGCTTTCACATTAGATATCGCAGTTCCCAACTTGTAAAGGTGAAAAACACTGCATCTCACTAAGTGACATTGTTTTTTGCGGTTTTACGACGGTTCATACCTTAACCTAACGTAACCTAACCTAACCTAACCCAACCTAACCTAACCAAACCTAACCTAACCTAACCTAACCTAACCTAACCTAACCTAACCTAACCTAACCTAACCTAACCTAACCTAACCTAACGACGTTTGCAAGCGCTTTCACATTAGATATCGCAGTTCCCGACTTGTAATGGTGAAAAACACTGCATCTCACTAAGTGACATTGATTAATGCGGTTTTACGACGGTTCATATCTTAACCTAACCTAACATTCGCACTTGTATTAAAAAACGCTCTATTACACTGTTTCGTTCACAATTAGGATATTTGCATAACCTCACAGTTTTTCACCAACTTATTGCAGTACAGAACGCTGTATCTCGCTAAATGACATTGTTCTCTAAGGTTTCACGATGCTTGCACGCGCTTTAACGAGAATATCACAACATAGCAGTTTCGCACTTGTAACGGTACAACACGCAGTATTTGGCTTGTTCATGCCGTTTTGTGTGCTTTCACAACAATTCACCTATCGCAGTTTCGTACTCGCAATAAAACAACACTATCTCGTTAGATGACGTTGTTTTTGGTAGTTTCACGACGCTACCTAGCCTAAACTAACCTAACCTAACCTAACCTTCGCACTTCTATCGTTAGAAAACGTTTTACTCGCAATTTTACAATGTTTTCTACAAGATTACGACGGTTTCATGCGCTTTCACATTAGATATCGCAGTTCCCGACTTGTAATGGTGAAAACACTGCATCTCACTAAGTGACATTGTTTAATGCGGTTTCACGACGGTTCATACCTTAACCTAACCTAACCTAACCTAACCTAACCTTACCTAACCTAACCTAACCTAACCCAACCCAACTTACCCTAACCTAACCTAACCTAAACTAACCTAACCCAACCTAACCTAACCTAACCTAACCTAACCCAACCTAACCCAACCCATCCCAACCTAACCTAACCTAATCTAACCCAACCTAACCTAACCAAACCTAACCTAACCTAACTTAACCTAACCTAACGTAACCTAACCTAACCTATTCGTAACCTAACCTTACCTGACCTAACCTAACCTAACGTAACCTAACCTAACCTAACATAACCTAACGTAACCTAACCTAACCTAACATAACCTAACGACGGTTGCCAGCGCTTTCACATTAAATATCGCAGTTCCCCACTTTTAATGGTGAAAAACACTGCATCTCAGTAATTGACATTGTTTAATGCGGTTTTACGACGGTTCATATCTTAACCTAACCTAACATTCGCACTTGTATCTAAAAACGCTCTATTACACTGTTTCGTTCACAATTACGATATTTGCATAACCTTACAGTTTTTCACCAACTTATTGCAGTACAGAACGCTGTATCTCGCTAAATGACATTGTTCTTTAAGGTTTCACGATGCTTGCATGCGCTTTAACGAGAATATCACAATATAGCAGTTTCGCACTTGTAACGGTAGAACACGCAGTATTTGGCTTGTCCATGCCGTTTTGTGTGCATTCACAACATTTTACCTGTCGCAGTTTCGTACTCGCAATAAAACAACACTATCTCGTTAGATGACGTCGTTTTTGGTGGTTTCACGACGCTACCTAGCTTAAACTAACATAACTCAAACTAACCGGACCTTCGCACTTCTATCGTTAGAAAACGTTTTATTCGCTACTTTACAATGTTTTCTACAAGATTACGACGGTTTCATGCGCTTTCACATTAGATATCGCAGTTCCCGACTTGTAATGGTGAAAAACACAGCATCTCACTAAGTGACATTGTTTAACGCGGTTTTAGCGCGGTTCATATCTTAACCTAACCTAACCTTACCTAAACCAACCTAACCTAACCTAACCTAACCAAACCTTACCTAACATACCCTAACCTAACCTAACCTAACCTAACCTAACCTAACGTAACCTAACCTAACCTAACCTAACCTAACCTAACCTAACGACGTTTGCAAGCGCTTTCACATTAGATATCGCAGTTCCCGACTTGTATTGGTGAAAAACACTGCATCTCACTAAGTGACATTGATTAATGCGGTTTTACGACGGTTCATATCTTAAGCTAACCTAACATTCGCACTTGTATTAAAAAACGCTCTATTACACTGTTTCGTTCACAATTAGGATATTTGCATAACCTCACAGTTTTTCACCAACTTATTGCAGTACAGAACGCTGTATCTCGCTAAATGACATTGTTCTTTAAGGTTTCACGATGCTTGCATGCGCTTTAACGAGAATATCACAATATAGCAGTTTCGCACTTGTAACGGTACAACACGCAGTATTTGGCTTGTTCATGCCGTTTTGTGTGCTTTCACAACATTTTACCTATCGCAGTTTCGTACTCGCAATAAAACAACACTATCTCGTTAGATGACGTCGTTTTTGGTGGTTTCACGACGCTACCTAGCTTAAACTAACATAACTCAACCTAACATAACCTTCGCACTTCTATCGTTAGAAAACGTTTTACTCGCTACTTTACATTGCTTTCTACAACATTACGACGGTTTCAAGCGCTTTCACATTAGATATCGCAGTTCCCGACTTGTAATGGTGAAAACACTGCATCTCACTAAGTGACATTGTTTAATGCGGTTTCACGACGGTTCATACCTTAACCTAACCTAACCTAACCTAACCTAACCTAACCTTACCTAACCTAACCTAACCTAACCCAACCCAACTTAACCTAACCTAACCTAAACTAACCTAACCCAACCTAACCTAACCTAACCTAACCTAACCCAACCTAACCCAACCCATCCCAACCTAACCTAACCTAATCTAACCTAACCTAACCTAACCAAACCTAACCTAACCTAACTTAACCTAACCTAACGTAACCTAACCTAACCTATTCTAACGTAACCTAACCTTACCTGAGCTAACCTAACCTAACGTAACCTAACCTAACCTAACATACCCTAACGTAACCTAACCTAACCTAACCTAACGTAACCTAACCTAACCTAACCCAACCTAACCCAACCCAACCCAACAACACCCAACCCAACATAACCTAACCTAACCTAACCCTACCTAACCTAACCAAATTATCCTTACCTAACCTAACCTAACCTAACGTAACCTAACCTAACCTAACCTAACGTAACATAACCTAACGTAACCTAACCTAACCTAACCTAACCTAACCCAACCTAACCTAACATAACCTAACCTAACCCAACTCAACCCAACCTAACCTTATCTAACCTAACCTAACCTAACCAAACCTAACCTAACCTAACCTAACCTAACCTAACGACGGTTGCAAGCGCTTTCACATTAAATATCGCAGTTCCCCACTTTTAATGGTGAAAACACTGCATCTCAGTAATTGACATTGTTTAATGCGGTTTTACGACGGTTCATATCTTAACCTAACCTAACATTCGCACTTGTATCTAAAAACGCTCTATTACACTGTTTCGTTCACAATTACGATATTTGCATAACCTTACAGTTTTTCACCAACTTATTGCAGTACAGAACGCTGTATCTCGCTAAATGACATCGTTATTTAAGGTTTCATGATACTTGCATGCGCTTTACCGAGAATGTCACAACATAGCAGTTTCGCACTTGTAACGGTACAACACGCAGTATTTGGCTTGTTCATGCCGTTTTGAGTGCTTTCACAACATTTTACCTGTCGCAGTTTCGTACTCGCATTAAAACAACACTATCTCGTTAGATGACGTCGTTTTTGGTGGTTTCACGACGCTACCTAGCTTAAACTAACATAACTCAAACTAACCGGACCTTCGCACTTCTATCGTTAGAAAACGTTTTATTCGCTACTTTACAATGTTTTCTACAAGATTACGACGGTTTCATGCGCTTTCACATTAGATATCGCAGTTCCCGACTTGTAATGGTGAAAAACACAGCATCTCACTAAGTGACATTGTTTAACGCGGTTTTAGCGCGGTTCATATCTTAACCTAACCTAACCTTACCTAAACCAACCTAACCTAACCTAACCTAACCAAACCTTACCTAACATACCCTAACCTAACCTAACCTAACCTAACCAAACCTAACCTAACCTAACCTAACCTAACCTAACCTAACCTAACCTAACCTAACCTAACGACGTTTGCAAGCGCTTTCACATTAGATATCGCAGTTCCCGACTTGTAATGGTGAAAAACACTGCATCTCACTAAGTGACATTGATTAATGCGGTTTTACGACGGTTCATATCTTAACCTAACCTAACATTCGCACTTGTATTAAAAAACGCTCTATTACACTGTTTCGTTCACAATTAGGATATTTGCATAACCTCACAGTTTTTCACCAACTTATTGCAGTACAGAACGCTGTATCTCGCTAAATGACATTGTTCTCTAAGGTTTCACGATGCTTGCATGCGCTTTAACGAGAATATCACAATATAGCAGTTTCGCACTTGTAACGGTAGAACACGCAGTATTTGGCTTGTTCATGCCGTTTTGTGTGCTTTCACAACATTTCACCTATCGCAGTTTATTACTCGCTATAAAACAACACTATCTCGTTAGATGACGTCGTTTTTGGTAGTTTCACGACGCTACCTAGCCTAAACTAACCTAACCTAACCTAACCTTCGCACTTCTATCGTTAGAAAACGTTTTACTCGCCACTTTACAATGTTTTCTACAAGATTACGACGGTTTCATGCGCTTTCACATTAGATATCGTAGTTCCCGACTTGTAATGTTGAAAAACACTACATCTCACTAAGTGACATTGTTTAATGCGGTTTTACGACGGTTCATACCTTAACCTAACGTAACCTAACCTAACCTAACCCAACCTAACCTAACCAAGCCTAACCTAACCTAACCTAACCTAACCAAACCTAACCTAACGTAACCTAACCTAACCTAACCTAACCTAACCTAACCTAACGACGTTTGCAAGCGCTTTCATCTTAGATATCGCAGTTCCCAACTTGTAATGGTGAAAAACACTGCATCTCACTAAGTGACATTGTTTAATGCGGTTTTACGACGGTTCATATCTTAACCTAACCTAACATTCGTACTTGTATTGAAAAACGCTCTATTACACTGTTTCGTTCACAATTACGATATTTGCATAACCTCACAGTTTTTCACCAACTTATCGCAGTACAGAACGCTGTATCTCGCTAAATGACATTGTTCTTTAAGGTTTCACGATGCTTGCATGCGCTTTAACGAGAATATCACAATATAGCAGTTTCGCACTTGTAACGGTAGAACACGCAGTATTTGGCTTGTTCATGCCGTTTTGTGTGCATTCACAACATTTCACCTATCGCAGTTTAATACTCGCAATAAAACAACACTATCTCGTTAGATGACGTCGTTTTTGGTAGTTTCACGACGCTACCTAGCCTAAACTAACCTAACCTAACCTAACCTTCGCACTTCTATCGTTAGAAAACGTTTTACTCGCAATTTTACAATGTTTTCTACAAGATTACGACGGTTTCATGCGCTTTCACATTAGATATCGCAGTTCCCGACTTGTAATGGTGAAAACACTGCATCTCACTAAGTGACATTGTTTAATGCGGTTTCACGACGGTTCATACCTTAACCTAACCTAACCTAACCTACACTAACCTTACCTAACCTAACCTAACCTAACCCAACCCAACTTAACCTAACCTAACCTAACCTAAACTAACCTAACCCAACCTAACCTAACCTAACCTAACCTAACCCAACCTAACCCAACCCATCCCAACCTAACCTAACCTAATCTAACCTAACCTAACCTAACCAAACCTAACCTAACCTAACTTGACCTAACCTAACGTAACCTAACCTAACCTATTCTAACGTAACCTAACCTTACCTGAGCTAACCTAACCTAACGTAACCTAACCTAACCTAACATAACCTAACGTAACCTAACCTAACCTAACCTAACGTAACCTAACCTAACCTAACCCAACCTAACCCAACCCAACCCAACAACACCCAACCCATCCTAACCTAACCTAACCTAACCTTACCTAACCTAACCAAATTATCCTTACCTAACCTAACCTAACCTAACGTAACCTAACCTAACCTAACCTAACGTAACCTAACCTAACGTAACCTAACCTAACCTAACCTAACCTAACCCAACCTAACCTAACCTAACCTAACCTAACCCAACTCAACCCAACCTAACCTTATCTAACCTAACCTAACCTAACCTAACCTAACCAAACCTAACCTAACCTAACCTAACCTAACCTAACGACGGTTGCAAGCGCTTTCACATTAAATATCGCAGTTCCCCACTTTTAATGGTGAAAAACACTGCATCTCAGTAATTGACATTGTTTAATGCGGTTTTACGACGGTTCATATCTTAACCTAACCTAACATTCGCACTTGTATCTAAAAACGCTCTATTACACTGTTTCGTTCACAATTACGATATTTGCATAACCTTACAGTTTTCACCAACTTATTGCAGTACAGAACGCTGTATCTCGCTAAATGACATTGTTTATTGCGGTTTTACGACGGTTCATACCTTAACCTAACGTAACCTAACCTAACCTAACCTAACCTAACCTAACCTAACCTAACCTAACCAAACCTAACCTAACCTAACCTAACGTAACCTAACCTAACCTAACCTAACCTAACGACGTTTGCAAGCGCTTTCACATTAGATATCGCAGTTCCCGACTTGTAATGGTGAAAAACACTGCATCTCACTAAGTGACATTGTTTAATGCGGTTTTACGACGGTTGATATGTCAACCTAACCTAACATTCGCACTTGTATCTAAAGACGCTCAATTACACTGTTTCACTCACAATTACGATATTTGCTTGACCTCACAGTTTCTCACCTACTTATTACAGTACAGAACGCTGTATCTCGCTAAATGACATCGTTCTTTAAGGTTTCACGATACTTGCATGCGCTTTACCGAGAATGTCACAACATAGCAGTTTCGCACTTGTAACGGTACAACACGCAGTATTTGGCTTGTTCATGCCGTTTTGAGTGCTTTCACAACATTTTACCTGTCGCAGTTTCGTACTCGCATTAAAACAACACTATCTCGTTAGATGACGTCGTTTTTGGTGGTTTCACGACGCTACCTAGCTTAAACTAACATAACTCAAACTAGCGGACCTTCGCACTTCTATCGTTAGAAAACGTTTTATTCGCTACTTTACAATGTTTTCTACAAGATTACGACGGTTTCATGCGCTTTCACATTAGATATCGCAGTTCCCGACTTGTAATGGTGAAAAACACAGCATCTCACTAAGTGACATTGTTTAACGCGGTTTTAGCGCGGTTCATATCTTAACCTAACCTAACCTTACCTAAACCAACCTAACCTAACCTAACCTAACCAAACCTTACCTAACATACCCTAACCTAACCTAACCTAACCTAACCAAACCTAACCTAACCTAACCTAACGTAACCTAACCTAACCTAACCTAACCTAACCTAACCTAACCTAACGACGTTTGCAAGCGCTTTCACATTAGATATCGCAGTTCCCGACTTGTAATGGTGAAAAACACTGCATCTCACTAAGTGACATTGATTAATGCGGTTTTACGACGGTTCATATCTTAACCTAACCTAACATTCGCACTTGTATTAAAAAACGCTCTATTACACTGTTTCGTTCACAATTAGGATATTTGCATAACCTCACAGTTTTTCACCAACTTATTGCAGTACAGAACGCTGTATCTCGCTAAATGACATTGTTCTTTAAGGTTTCACGATGCTTGCATGCGCTTTAACGAGAATATCACAATATAGCAGTTTCGCACTTGTAACGGTAGAACACGCAGTATTTGGCTTGTTCATGCCGTTTTGTGTGCTTTCACAACATTTCACCTATCGCAGTTTATTACTCGCTATAAAACAACACTATCTCGTTAGATGACGTCGTTTTTGGTAGTTTCACGACGCTACCTAGCCTAAACTAACCTAACCTAACCTAACCTTCGCACTTCTATCGTTAGAAAACGTTTTACTCGCCACTTTACAATGTTTTCTACAAGATTACGACGGTTTCATGCGCTTTCACATTAGATATCGTAGTTCCCGACTTGTAATGGTGAAAAACACAGCATCTCACTAAGTGACATTGTTTAACGCGGTTTTAGCGCGGTTCATATCTTAACCTAACCTAACCTTACCTAAACCAACCTAACCTAACCTAACCTAACCAAACCTTACCTAACATACCCTAACCTAACCTAACCTAACCTAACCAAACCTAACCTAACCTAACCTAACCTAACCTAACCTAACCTAACCTAACCTAACCTAACGACGTTTGCAAGCGCTTTCATCTTAGATATCGCAGTTCCCAACTTGTAATGGTGAAAAACACTGCATCTCACTAAGTGACATTGTTTAATGCGGTTTTACGACGGTTCATATCTTAACCTAACCTAACATTCGTACTTGTATTGAAAAACGCTCTATTACACTGTTTCGTTCACAATTACGATATTTGCATAACCTCACAGTTTTTCACCAACTTATTGCAGTACAGAACGCTGTATCTCGCTAAATGACATTGTTCTTTAAGGTTTCACGATGCTTGCACGCGCTTTAACGAGAATATCACAACATAGCAGTTTCGCACTTGTAACGGTACAACACGCAGTATTTGGCTTGTTCATGCCGTTTTGTGTGCTTTCACAACAATTCACCTATCGCAGTTTCGTACTCGCAATAAAACAACACTATCTCGTTAGATGACGTTGTTTTTGGTAGTTTCACGACGCTACCTAGCCTAAACTAACCTAACCTAACCTAACCTTCGCACTTCTATCGTTAGAAAACGTTTTACTCGCAATTTTACAATGTTTTCTACAAGATTACGACGGTTTCATGCGCTTTCACATTAGATATCGCAGTTCCCGACTTGTAATGGTGAAAACACTGCATCTCACTAAGTGACATTGTTTAATGCGGTTTCACGACGGTTCATACCTTAACCTAACCTAACCTAACCTAACCTAACCTTACCTAACCTAACCTAACCTAACCCAACCCAACTTACCCTAACCTAACCTAACCTAAACTAACCTAACCCAACCTAACCTAACCTAACCTAACCTAACCCAACCTAACCCAACCCATCCCAACCTAACCTAACCTAATCTAACCCAACCTAACCTAACCAAACCTAACCTAACCTAACTTAACCTAACCTAACGTAACCTAACCTAACCTATTCGTAACCTAACCTTACCTGACCTAACCTAACCTAACGTAACCTAACCTAACCTAACATAACCTAACGTAACCTAACCTAACCTAACATAACCTAACGACGGTTGCCAGCGCTTTCACATTAAATATCGCAGTTCCCCACTTTTAATGGTGAAAAACACTGCATCTCAGTAATTGACATTGTTTAATGCGGTTTTACGACGGTTCATATCTTAACCTAACCTAACATTCGCACTTGTATCTAAAAACGCTCTATTACACTGTTTCGTTCACAATTACGATATTTGCATAACCTTACAGTTTTTCACCAACTTATTGCAGTACAGAACGCTGTATCTCGCTAAATGACATTGTTCTTTAAGGTTTCACGATGCTTGCATGCGCTTTAACGAGAATATCACAATATAGCAGTTTCGCACTTGTAACGGTAGAACACGCAGTATTTGGCTTGTCCATGCCGTTTTGTGTGCATTCACAACATTTTACCTGTCGCAGTTTCGTACTCGCAATAAAACAACACTATCTCGTTAGATGACGTCGTTTTTGGTGGTTTCACGACGCTACCTAGCTTAAACTAACATAACTCAAACTAACCGGACCTTCGCACTTCTATCGTTAGAAAACGTTTTATTCGCTACTTTACAATGTTTTCTACAAGATTACGACGGTTTCATGCGCTTTCACATTAGATATCGCAGTTCCCGACTTGTAATGGTGAAAAACACAGCATCTCACTAAGTGACATTGTTTAACGCGGTTTTAGCGCGGTTCATATCTTAACCTAACCTAACCTTACCTAAACCAACCTAACCTAACCTAACCTAACCAAACCTTACCTAACATACCCTAACCTAACCTAACCTAACCTAACCTAACCTAACGTAACCTAACCTAACCTAACCTAACCTAACCTAACCTAACCTAACGACGTTTGCAAGCGCTTTCACATTAGATATCGCAGTTCCCGACTTGTATTGGTGAAAAACACTGCATCTCACTAAGTGACATTGATTAATGCGGTTTTACGACGGTTCATATCTTAAGCTAACCTAACATTCGCACTTGTATTAAAAAACGCTCTATTACACTGTTTCGTTCACAATTAGGATATTTGCATAACCTCACAGTTTTTCACCAACTTATTGCAGTACAGAACGCTGTATCTCGCTAAATGACATTGTTCTTTAAGGTTTCACGATGCTTGCATGCGCTTTAACGAGAATATCACAATATAGCAGTTTCGCACTTGTAACGGTACAACACGCAGTATTTGGCTTGTTCATGCCGTTTTGTGTGCTTTCACAACATTTTACCTATCGCAGTTTCGTACTCGCAATAAAACAACACTATCTCGTTAGATGACGTCGTTTTTGGTGGTTTCACGACGCTACCTAGCTTAAACTAACATAACTCAACCTAACATAACCTTCGCACTTCTATCGTTAGAAAACGTTTTACTCGCTACTTTACATTGCTTTCTACAACATTACGACGGTTTCAAGCGCTTTCACATTAGATATCGCAGTTCCCAACTTGTAAAGGTGAAAAACACTGCATCTCACTAAGTGACATTGTTTATTGCGGTTTTACGACGGTTCATACCTTAACCTAACGTAACCTAACCTAACCTAACCCAACCTAACCTAACCAAACCTAACCTAACCTAACCTAACCTAACCAAACCTAACCTAACGTAACCTAACCTAACCTAACCTAACCTAACCTAACGACGTTTGCAAGCGCTTTCATCTTAGATATCGCAGTTCCCAACTTGTAATGGTGAAAAACACTGCATCTCACTAAGTGACATTGTTTAATGCGGTTTTACGACGGTTCATATCTTAACCTAACCTAACATTCGTACTTGTATTGAAAAACGCTCTATTACACTGTTTCGTTCACAATTACGATATTTGCATAACCTCACAGTTTTTCACCAACTTATTGCAGTACAGAACGCTGTATCTCGCTAAATGACATTGTTCTTTAAGGTTTCACGATGCTTGCACGCGCTTTAACGAGAATATCACAATATAGCAGTTTCGCACTTGTAACGGTAGAACACGCAGTATTTGGCTTGTTCATGCCGTTTTGTGTGCATTCACAACATTTCACCTATCGCAGTTTAATACTCGCAATAAAACAACACTATCTCGTTAGATGACGTCGTTTCTGGTAGTTTCACGACGCTACCTAGCCTAAACTAACCTAACCTAACCTAACCTTCGCACTTCTATCGTTAGAAAACGTTTTACTCGCAATTTTACAATGTTTTCTACAAGATTACGACGGTTTCATGCGCTTTCACATTAGATATCGCAGTTCCCGACTTGTAATGGTGAAAACACTGCATCTCACTAAGTGACATTGTTTAATGCGGTTTCACGACGGTTCATACCTTAACCTAACCTAACCTAACCTAACCTAACCTTACCTAACCTAACCTAACCTAACCCAACCCAACTTAACCTAACCTAACCTAAACTAACCTAACCCAACCTAACCTAACCTAACCTAACCTAACCCAACCTAACCCAACCCATCCCAACCTAACCTAACCTAATCTAACCTAACCTAACCTAACCAAACCTAACCTAACCTAACTTAACCTAACCTAACGTAACCTAACCTAACCTATTCTAACGTAACCTAACCTTACCTGAGCTAACCTAACCTAACGTAACCTAACCTAACCTAACATACCCTAACGTAACCTAACCTAACCTAACCTAACGTAACCTAACCTAACCTAACCCAACCTAACCCAACCCAACCCAACAACACCCAACCCAACATAACCTAACCTAACCTAACCCTACCTAACCTAACCAAATTATCCTTACCTAACCTAACCTAACCTAACCTAACGTAACCTAACCTAACCTAACCTAACGTAACATAACCTAACGTAACCTAACCTAACCTAACCTAACCTAACCCAACCTAACCTAACATAACCTAACCTAACCCAACTCAACCCAACCTAACCTTATCTAACCTAACCTAACCTAACCAAACCTAACCTAACCTAACCTAACCTAACCTAACGACGGTTGCAAGCGCTTTCACATTAAATATCGCAGTTCCCCACTTTTAATGGTGAAAACACTGCATCTCAGTAATTGACATTGTTTAATGCGGTTTTACGACGGTTCATATCTTAACCTAACCTAACATTCGCACTTGTATCTAAAAACGCTCTATTACACTGTTTCGTTCACAATTACGATATTTGCATAACCTTACAGTTTTTCACCAACTTATTGCAGTACAGAACGCTGTATCTCGCTAAATGACATCGTTATTTAAGGTTTCATGATACTTGCATGCGCTTTACCGAGAATGTCACAACATAGCAGTTTCGCACTTGTAACGGTACAACACGCAGTATTTGGCTTGTTCATGCCGTTTTGAGTGCTTTCACAACATTTTACCTGTCGCAGTTTCGTACTCGCATTAAAACAACACTATCTCGTTAGATGACGTCGTTTTTGGTGGTTTCACGACGCTACCTAGCTTAAACTAACATAACTCAAACTAACCGGACCTTCGCACTTCTATCGTTAGAAAACGTTTTATTCGCTACTTTACAATGTTTTCTACAAGATTACGACGGTTTCATGCGCTTTCACATTAGATATCGCAGTTCCCGACTTGTAATGGTGAAAAACACAGCATCTCACTAAGTGACATTGTTTAACGCGGTTTTAGCGCGGTTCATATCTTAACCTAACCTAACCTTACCTAAACCAACCTAACCTAACCTAACCTAACCAAACCTTACCTAACATACCCTAACCTAACCTAACCTAACCTAACCAAACCTAACCTAACCTAACCTAACCTAACCTAACCTAACCTAACCTAACCTAACGACGTTTGCAAGCGCTTTCACATTAGATATCGCAGTTCCCGACTTGTAATGGTGAAAAACACTGCATCTCACTAAGTGACATTGATTAATGCGGTTTTACGACGGTTCATATCTTAACCTAACCTAACATTCGCACTTGTATTAAAAAACGCTCTATTACACTGTTTCGTTCACAATTAGGATATTTGCATAACCTCACAGTTTTTCACCAACTTATTGCAGTACAGAACGCTGTATCTCGCTAAATGACATTGTTCTCTAAGGTTTCACGATGCTTGCATGCGCTTTAACGAGAATATCACAATATAGCAGTTTCGCACTTGTAACGGTAGAACACGCAGTATTTGGCTTGTTCATGCCGTTTTGTGTGCTTTCACAACATTTCACCTATCGTAGTTTATTACTCGCTATAAAACAACACTATCTCGTTAGATGACGTCGTTTTTGGTAGTTTCACGACGCTACCTAGCCTAAACTAACCTAACCTAACCTAACCTTCGCACTTCTATCGTTAGAAAACGTTTTACTCGCCACTTTACAATGTTTTCTACAAGATTACGACGGTTTCATGCGCTTTCACATTAGATATCGTAGTTCCCGACTTGTAATGTTGAAAAACACTACATCTCACTAAGTGACATTGTTTAATGCGGTTTTACGACGGTTCATACCTTAACCTAACGTAACCTAACCTAACCTAACCCAACCTAACCTAACCAAGCCTAACCTAACCTAACCTAACCTAACCAAACCTAACCTAACGTAACCTAACCTAACCTAACCTAACCTAACCTAACCTAACGACGTTTGCAAGCGCTTTCATCTTAGATATCGCAGTTCCCAACTTGTAATGGTGAAAAACACTGCATCTCACTAAGTGACATTGTTTAATGCGGTTTTACGACGGTTCATATCTTAACCTAACCTAACATTCGTACTTGTATTGAAAAACGCTCTATTACACTGTTTCGTTCACAATTACGATATTTGCATAACCTCACAGTTTTTCACCAACTTATCGCAGTACAGAACGCTGTATCTCGCTAAATGACATTGTTCTTTAAGGTTTCACGATGCTTGCATGCGCTTTAACGAGAATATCACAATATAGCAGTTTCGCACTTGTAACGGTAGAACACGCAGTATTTGGCTTGTTCATGCCGTTTTGTGTGCATTCACAACATTTCACCTATCGCAGTTTAATACTCGCAATAAAACAACACTATCTCGTTAGATGACGTCGTTTTTGGTAGTTTCACGACGCTACCTAGCCTAAACTAACCTAACCTAACCTAACCTTCGCACTTCTATCGTTAGAAAACGTTTTACTCGCAATTTTACAATGTTTTCTACAAGATTACGACGGTTTCATGCGCTTTCACATTAGATATCGCAGTTCCCGACTTGTAATGGTGAAAACACTGCATCTCACTAAGTGACATTGTTTAATGCGGTTTCACGACGGTTCATACCTTAACCTAACCTAACCTAACCTACACTAACCTTACCTAACCTAACCTAACCTAACCCAACCCAACTTAACCTAACCTAACCTAACCTAAACTAACCTAACCCAACCTAACCTAACCTAACCTAACCTAACCCAACCTAACCCAACCCATCCCAACCTAACCTAACCTAATCTAACCTAACCTAACCTAACCAAACCTAACCTAACCTAACTTGACCTAACCTAACGTAACCTAACCTAACCTATTCTAACGTAACCTAACCTTACCTGAGCTAACCTAACCTAACGTAACCTAACCTAACCTAACATAACCTAACGTAACCTAACCTAACCTAACCTAACGTAACCTAACCTAACCTAACCCAACCTAACCCAACCCAACCCAACAACACCCAACCCATCCTAACCTAACCTAACCTAACCTTACCTAACCTAACCAAATTATCCTTACCTAACCTAACCTAACCTAACGTAACCTAACCTAACCTAACCTAACGTAACCTAACCTAACGTAACCTAACCTAACCTAACCTAACCTAACCCAACCTAACCTAACCTAACCTAACCTAACCCAACTCAACCCAACCTAACCTTATCTAACCTAACCTAACCTAACCTAACCTAACCAAACCTAACCTAACCTAACCTAACCTAACCTAACGACGGTTGCAAGCGCTTTCACATTAAATATCGCAGTTCCCCACTTTTAATGGTGAAAAACACTGCATCTCAGTAATTGACATTGTTTAATGCGGTTTTACGACGGTTCATATCTTAACCTAACCTAACATTCGCACTTGTATCTAAAAACGCTCTATTACACTGTTTCGTTCACAATTACGATATTTGCATAACCTTACAGTTTTTCACCAACTTATTGCAGTACAGAACGCTGTATCTCGCTAAATGACATTGTTTATTGCGGTTTTACGACGGTTCATACCTTAACCTAACGTAACCTAACCTAACCTAACCTAACCTAACCTAACCTAACCTAACCTAACCAAACCTAACCTAACCTAACCTAACGTAACCTAACCTAACCTAACCTAACCTAACGACGTTTGCAAGCGCTTTCACATTAGATATCGCAGTTCCCGACTTGTAATGGTGAAAAACACTGCATCTCACTAAGTGACATTGTTTAATGCGGTTTTACGACGGTTGATATGTCAACCTAACCTAACATTCGCACTTGTATCTAAAGACGCTCAATTACACTGTTTCACTCACAATTACGATATTTGCTTGACCTCACAGTTTCTCACCTACTTATTACAGTACAGAACGCTGTATCTCGCTAAATGACATCGTTCTTTAAGGTTTCACGATACTTGCATGCGCTTTACCGAGAATGTCACAACATAGCAGTTTCGCACTTGTAACGGTACAACACGCAGTATTTGGCTTGTTCATGCCGTTTTGAGTGCTTTCACAACATTTTACCTGTCGCAGTTTCGTACTCGCATTAAAACAACACTATCTCGTTAGATGACGTCGTTTTTGGTGGTTTCACGACGCTACCTAGCTTAAACTAACATAACTCAAACTAGCGGACCTTCGCACTTCTATCGTTAGAAAACGTTTTATTCGCTACTTTACAATGTTTTCTACAAGATTACGACGGTTTCATGCGCTTTCACATTAGATATCGCAGTTCCCGACTTGTAATGGTGAAAAACACAGCATCTCACTAAGTGACATTGTTTAACGCGGTTTTAGCGCGGTTCATATCTTAACCTAACCTAACCTTACCTAAACCAACCTAACCTAACCTAACCTAACCAAACCTTACCTAACATACCCTAACCTAACCTAACCTAACCTAACCAAACCTAACCTAACCTAACCTAACGTAACCTAACCTAACCTAACCTAACCTAACCTAACCTAACGACGTTTGCAAGCGCTTTCACATTAGATATCGCAGTTCCCGACTTGTAATGGTGAAAAACACTGCATCTCACTAAGTGACATTGATTAATGCGGTTTTACGACGGTTCATATCTTAACCTAACCTAACATTCGCACTTGTATTAAAAAACGCTCTATTACACTGTTTCGTTCACAATTAGGATATTTGCATAACCTCACAGTTTTTCACCAACTTATTGCAGTACAGAACGCTGTATCTCGCTAAATGACATTGTTCTTTAAGGTTTCACGATGCTTGCATGCGCTTTAACGAGAATATCACAATATAGCAGTTTCGCACTTGTAACGGTAGAACACGCAGTATTTGGCTTGTTCATGCCGTTTTGTGTGCTTTCACAACATTTCACCTATCGCAGTTTATTACTAGCTATAAAACAACACTATCTCGTTAGATGACGTCGTTTTTGGTAGTTTCACGACGCTACCTAGCCTAAACTAACCTAACCTAACCTAACCTTCGCACTTCTATCGTTAGAAAACGTTTTACTCGCCACTTTACAATGTTTTCTACAAGATTACGACGGTTTCATGCGCTTTCACATTAGATATCGTAGTTCCCGACTTGTAATGGTGAAAAACACAGCATCTCACTAAGTGACATTGTTTAACGCGGTTTTAGCGCGGTTCATATCTTAACCTAACCTAACCTTACCTAAACCAACCTAACCTAACCTAACCTAACCAAACCTTACCTAACATACCCTAACCTAACCTAACCTAACCTAACCAAACCTAACCTAACCTAACCTAACCTAACCTAACCTAACCTAACCTAACCTAACCTAACCTAACGACGTTTGCAAGCGCTTTCACATTAGATATCGCAGTTCCCGACTTGTAATGGTGAAAAACACTGCATCTCACTAAGTGACATTGATTAATGCGGTTTTACGACGGTTCATATCTTAACCTAACCTAACATTCGCACTTGTATTAAAAAACGCTCTATTACACTGTTTCGTTCACAATTAGGATATTTGCATAACCTCACAGTTTTTCACCAACTTATTGCAGTACAGAACGCTGTATCTCGCTAAATGACATTGTTCTCTAAGGTTTCACGATGCTTGCATGCGCTTTAACGAGAATATCACAATATAGCAGTTTCGCACTTGTAACGGTAGAACACGCAGTATTTGGCTTGTTCATGCCGTTTTGTGTGCTTTCACAACATTTCACCTATCGCAGTTTATTACTCGCTATAAAACAACACTATCTCGTTAGATGACGTCGTTTTTGGTAGTTTCACGACGCTACCTAGCCTAAACTAACCTAACCTAACCTAACCTTCGCACTTCTATCGTTAGAAAACGTTTTACTCGCCACTTTACAATGTTTTCTACAAGATTACGACGGTTTCATGCGCTTTCACATTAGATATTGTAGTTCCCGACTTGTAATGTTGAAAAACACTACATCTCACTAAGTGACATTGTTTAATGCGGTTTTACGACGGTTGATATGTCAACCTAACCTAACATTCGCACTTGTATCTAAAGACGCTCAATTACACTGTTTCGTTCACAATTACGATATTTGCTTGACCTCACAGTTTCTCACCAACTTATTACAGTACAGAACGCTGTATCTCGCTAAATGACATCGTTCTTTAAGGTTTCACGATACTTGCATGCGCTTTACCGAGAATGTCACAACATAGCAGTTTCGCACTTGTAACGGTACAACACGCAGTATTTGGCTTGTTCATACCGTTTTGTGTGCTTTCACAACATTTTACCTATCGCAGTTTCGTACTCGCAATAAAACAACACTATCTCGTTAGATGACGTCGTTTTTGGTGGTTTCACGACGCTACCTAGCTTAAACTAACATAACTCAACCTAACATAACCTTCGCACTTCTATCGTTAGAAAACGTTTTACTCGCTACTTTACATTGCTTTCTACAACATTACGACGGTTTCAAGCGCTTTCACATTAGATATCGCAGTTCCCAACTTGTAAAGGTGATAAACACTGCATCTCACTAAGTGACATTGTTTATTGCGGTTTTACGACGGTTCATACCTTAACCTAACGTAACCTAACCTAACCTAACCCAACCTAACCTAACCAAGCCTAACCTAACCTAACCTAACCTAACCAAACCTAACCTAACGTAACCTAACCTAACCTAACCTAACCTAACCTAACCTAACCTAACGACGTTTGCAAGCGCTTTCATCTTAGATATCGCAGTTCCCAACTTGTAATGGTGAAAAACACTGCATCTCACTAAGTGACATTGTTTAATGCGGTTTTACGACGGTTCATATCTTAACCTAACCTAACATTCGTACTTGTATTGAAAAACGCTCTATTACACTGTTTCGTTCACAATTACGATATTTGCATAACCTCACAGTTTTTCACCAACTTATCGCAGTACAGAACGCTGTATCTCGCTAAATGACATTGTTCTTTAAGGTTTCACGATGCTTGCATGCGCTTTAACGAGAATATCACAATATAGCAGTTTCGCACTTGTAACGGTAGAACACGCAGTATTTGGCTTGTTCATGCCGTTTTGTGTGCATTCACAACATTTCACCTATCGCAGTTTAATACTCGCAATAAAACAACACTATCTCGTTAGATGACGTCGTTTTTGGTAGTTTCACGACGCTACCTAGCCTAAACTAACCTAACCTAACCTAACCTTCGCACTTCTATCGTTAGAAAACGTTTTACTCGCAATTTTACAATGTTTTCTACAAGATTACGACGGTTTCATGCGCTTTCACATTAGATATCGCAGTTCCCGACTTGTAATGGTGAAAACACTGCATCTCACTAAGTGACATTGTTTAATGCGGTTTCACGACGGTTCATACCTTAACCTAACCTAACCTAACCTACACTAACCTTACCTAACCTAACCTAACCTAACCCAACCCAACTTAACCTAACCTAACCTAACCTAAACTAACCTAACCCAACCTAACCTAACCTAACCTAACCCAACCTAACCCAACCCATCCCAACCTAACCTAACCTAATCTAACCTAACCTAACCTAACCAAACCTAACCTAACCTAACTTAACCTAACCTAACGTAACCTAACCTAACCTATTCTAACGTAACCTAACCTTACCTGAGCTAACCTAACCTAACGTAACCTAACCTAACCTAACATAACCTAACGTAACCTAACCTAACCTAACCTAACGTAACCTAACCTAACCTAACCCAACCTAACCCAACCCAACCCAACAACACCCAACCCAACCTAACCTAACCTAACCTTACCTAACCTAACCAAATTATCCTTACCTAACCTAACCTAACCTAACGTAACCTAACCTAACCTAACCTAACGTAACCTAACCTAACGTAACCTAACCTAACCTAACCTAACCTAACCCAACCTAACCTAACCTAACCTAACCCAACTCAACCCAACCTAACCTTATCTAACCTAACCTAACCTAACCTAACCTAACCAAACCTAACCTAACCTAACCTAACCTAACCTAACGACGGTTGCAAGCGCTTTCACATTAAATATCGCAGTTCCCCACTTTTAATGGTGAAAAACACTGCATCTCAGTAATTGACATTGTTTAATGCGGTTTTACGACGGTTCATATCTTAACCTAACCTAACATTCGCACTTGTATCTAAAAACGCTCTATTACACTGTTTCGTTCACAATTACGATATTTGCATAACCTTACAGTTTTTCACCAACTTATTGCAGTACAGAACGCTGTATCTCGCTAAATGACATTGTTTATTGCGGTTTTACGACGGTTCATACCTTAACCTAACGTAACCTAACCTAACCTAACCTAACCTAACCTAACCAAACCTAACCTAACCTAACCTAACGTAACCTAACCTAACCTAACCTAACCTAACGACGTTTGCAAGCGCTTTCACATTAGATATCGCAGTTCCCGACTTGTAATGGTGAAAAACACTGCATCTCACTAAGTGACATTGTTTAATGCGGTTTTACGACGGTTGATATGTCAACCTAACCTAACATTCGCACTTGTATCTAAAGACGCTCAATTACACTGTTTCGTTCACAATTACGATATTTGCTTGACCTCACAGTTTCTCACCTACTTATTACAGTACAGAACGCTGTATCTCGCTAAATGACATCGTTCTTTAAGGTTTCACGATACTTGCATGCGCTTTACCGAGAATGTCACAACATAGCAGTTTCGCACTTGTAACGGTACAACACGCAGTATTTGGCTTGTTCATGCCGTTTTGAGTGCTTTCACAACATTTTACCTGTCGCAGTTTCGTACTCGCATTAAAACAACACTATCTCGTTAGATGACGTCGTTTTTGGTGGTTTCACGACGCTACCTAGCTTAAACTAACATAACTCAAACTAACCGGACCTTCGCACTTCTATCGTTAGAAAACGTTTTATTCGCTACTTTACAATGTTTTCTACAAGATTACGACGGTTTCATGCGCTTTCACATTAGATATCGCAGTTCCCGACTTGTAATGGTGAAAAACACAGCATCTCACTAAGTGACATTGTTTAACGCGGTTTTAGCGCGGTTCATATCTTAACCTAACCTAACCTTACCTAAACCAACCTAACCTAACCTAACCTAACCAAACCTTACCTAACATACCCTAACCTAACCTAACCTAACCTAACCAAACCTAACCTAACCTAACCTAACGTAACCTAACCTAACCTAACCTAACCTAACCTAACCTAACCTAACCTAACGACGTTTGCAAGCGCTTTCACATTAGATATCGCAGTTCCCGACTTGTAATGGTGAAAAACACTGCATCTCACTAAGTGACATTGATTAATGCGGTTTTACGACGGTTCATATCTTAACCTAACCTAACATTCGCACTTGTATTAAAAAACGCTCTATTACACTGTTTCGTTACAATTAGGATATTTGCATAACCTCACAGTTTTTCACCAACTTATTGCAGTACAGAACGCTGTATCTCGCTAAATGACATTGTTCTTTAAGGTTTCACGATGCTTGCATGCGCTTTAACGAGAATATCACAATATAGCAGTTTCGCACTTGTAACGGTAGAACACGCAGTATTTGGCTTGTTCATGCCGTTTTGTGTGCTTTCACAACATTTCACCTATCGCAGTTTATTACTCGCTATAAAACAACACTATCTCGTTAGATGACGTCGTTTTTGGTAGTTTCACGACGCTACCTAGCCTAAACTAACCTAACCTAACCTAACCTTCGCACTTCTATCGTTAGAAAACGTTTTACTCGCCACTTTACAATGTTTTCTACAAGATTACGACGGTTTCATGCGCTTTCACATTAGATATCGTAGTTCCCGACTTGTAATGTTGAAAAACACTACATCTCACTAAGTGACATTGTTTAATGCGGTTTTACGACGGTTGATATGTCAACCTAACCTAACATTCGCACTTGTATCTAAAGACGCTCAATTACACTGTTTCGTTCACAATTACGATATTTGCTTGACCTCACAGTTTCTCACCAACTTATTACAGTACAGAACGCTGTATCTCGCTAAATGACATCGTTCTTTAAGGTTTCACGATACTTGCATGCGCTTTACCGAGAATGTCACAACATAGCAGTTTCGCACTTGTAACGGTACAACACGCAGTATTTGGCTTGTTCATGCCGTTTTGTGTGCTTTCACATTTTACCTATCGCAGTTTCGTACTCGCAATAAAACAACACTATCTCGTTAGATGACGTCGTTTTTGGTGGTTTCACGACGCTACCTAGCTTAAACTAACATAACTCAACCTAACATAACCTTCGCACTTCTATCGTTAGAAAACGTTTTACTCGCTACTTTACATTGCTTTCTACAACATTACGACGGTTT
>NW_027464646.1:295000-337500 GCF_043290135.1 Rhipicephalus microplus | reverse complement strand
CATTGTTTAATGCGGTTTTACGACGGTTGATATGACAAACTAACCTAACATTCGAACTTGTATCTAAAGACGCTCAATTACACTGTTTCGTTCACAATTACGATATTTGCTTGACCTCACAGTTTCTCACCAACTTATTACAGTACAGAACGCTGTATCTCGCTAAATGACATCGTTCTTTAAGGTTTCACGATACTTGCATGCGCTTTACCGAGAATGTCACAACAGAGCAGTTTCGCACTTGTAACGGTACAACACGCAGTATTTGGCTTGTTCATGCCGTTTTGTGTGCTTTCACAACATTTTACCTATCGCAGTTTCGTACTCGCAATAAAACAACACTATCTCGTTAGATGACGTCGTTTTTGGTGGTTTCACGACGCTACCTAGCTTAAACTAACATAACTCAACCTAACATAACCTTCGCACTTCTATCGTTAGAAAACGTTTTACTCGCTACTTTACATTGCTTTCTACAACATTACGACGGGTTCAAGCGCTTTCACATTAGATATCGCAGTTCCCAACTTGTAAAGGTGAAAAACACTGCATCTCACTAAGTGACATTGTTTATTGCGGTTTTACGACGGTTCATACCTTAACCTAACGTAACCTAACCTAACCTAACCCAACCTAACCTAACATAACCTAACCTAACCTAACCTAACCAAACCTAACCTAACGTAACCTAACCTAACCTAACCTAACCTAACGACGTTTGCAAGTGCTTTCACATTAGATATCGCAGTTCCCAACTTGTAATGGTGAAAAACACTGCATCTCTAAGTGACATTGTTTAATGCGGTTTTACGACGGTTCATATCTTAACCTAACCTAACATTCGTACTTGTATTGAAAAACGCTCTATTACATTGTTTCGTTCACAATTACGATATTTGCATAACCTCACAGTTTTTCACCAACTTATTGCAGTACAGAACGCTGTATCTCGCTAAATGACATCGTTCTTTAAGGTTTCACGATGCTTGCATGCGCTTTAACGAGAATATCACAATATAGCAGTTTCGCACTTGTAACGGTAGAACACGCAGTATTTGGCTTGTTCATGCCGTTTTGTGTGCATTCACAACATTTTACCTATCGCAGTTTATTACTCGCAATAAAACAACACTATCTCGTTAGATGACGTCGTTTTTGGTAGTTTCACGACGCTACCTAGCTTAAACTAACCTAACCTAACCTAACCTTCGCACTTCTATCGTTAGAAAACGTTTACTCGCAACTTTACAATGTTTTCTACAAGATTACGACGGTTTCATGCGCTTTCACATTAGATATCGTAGTTCCCGACTTGTAATGTTGAAAAACACTACATCTCACTAAGTGACATTGTTTAATGCGGTTTTACGACGGTTGATATGTCAACCTAACCTAATATTCGCACTTGTATTTAAAGACGCTCAATTACACTGTTTCGTTCACAATTACGATATTTGCTTGACCTCACAGTTTCTCACCAACTTATTACAGTACAGAACGCTGTATCTCGCTAAATGACATCGTTCTTTAAGGTTTCACGATACTTGCATGCGCTTTACCGAGAATGTCACAACATAGCAGTTTCGCACTTGTAACGGTACAACACGCAGTATTTGGCTTGTTCATGCCGTTTTGAGTGCTTTCACAACATTTTACCTGTCGCAGTTTCGTACTCGCATTAAAACAACACTATCTCGTTAGATGACGTCGTTTTTGGTGGTTTCACGACGCTACCTAGCTTAAACTAACATAACTCAACCTAACATAACCTTCGCACTTCTATCGTTAGAAAACGTTTTACTCGCTACTTTACATTGCTTTCTACAACATTACGACGGTTTCAAGCGCTTTCACATTAGATATCGCAGTTACCAACTTGTAAAGGTGAAAAACACTGCATCTCACTAAGTGACATTGTTTATTGCGGTTTTACGACGGTTCATACCTTAACCTAACGTAACCTAACTTAACCTAACCCAACCTAACCTAACCAAACCTAACCTAACCTAACCTAACCTAACCAAACCTAACCTAACGTAACCTAACCTAACCTAACCTAACCTAACCTAACCTAACGACGTTTGCAAGCGCTTTCACATTAGATATCGCAGTTCCCAACTTGTAATGGTGAAAAACACTGCATCTCACTAAGTGACATTGTTTAATGCAGTTTTACGACGGTTCATATCTTAACCTAACCTAACATTCGTACTTGTATTGAAAAACGCTCTTTTACACTGTTTCGTTCACAATTACGATATTTGCATAACCTCACAGTTTTTCACCAACTTATTGCAGTACAGAACGCTGTATCTCGCTAAATGACATTGTTCTTTAAGGTTTCACGATGCTTGCATGCGCTTTAACGAGAATATCACAATATAGCAGTTTCGCACTTGTAACGGTAGAACACGCAGTATTTGGCTTGTTCGTGCCGTTTTGTGTGCATTCACAACATTTCACCTATCGCAGTTTAATACTCGCAATAAAACAACACTATCTCGTTAGATGACGTCGTTTTTGGTAGTTTCACGACGCTACCTAGCTTAAACTAACCTAACCTAACCTAACCTTCGCACTTCTATCGTTAGAAAACGTTTTAATCGCAACTTTACAATGTTTTCTACAAGATTACGACGGTTTCATGCGCTTTCACATTAGATATCGTAGTTCCCGACTTGTAATGTTGAAAAACACTACATCTCACTAAGTGACATTGTTTAATGCGGTTTTACGACGGTTGATATGTCAACCTAACCTAACATTCGCACTTGTATCTAAAGACGCTCAATTACACTGTTTCGTTCACAATTACGATATTTGCTTGACCTCACAGTTTCTCACCAACTTATTACAGTACAGAACGCTGTATCTCGCTAAATGACATCGTTCTTTAAGGTTTCACGATACTTGCATGCGCTTTACCGAGAATGTCACAACATAGCAGTTTCGCACTTGTAACGGTACAACACGCAGTATTTGGCTTGTTCATGCCGTTTTGAGTGCTTTCACAACATTTTACCTGTCGCAGTTTCGTACTCGCATTAAAACAACACTATCTCGTTAGATGACGTCGTTTTTGGTGGTTTCACGACGCTACCTAGCTTAAACTAACATAACTCAAACTAACCGGACCTTCGCACTTCTATCGTTAGAAAACGTTTTATTCGCTACTTTACAATGTTTTCTACAAGATTACGACGGTTTCATGCGCTTTCACATTAGATATCGCAGTTCCCGACTTGTAATGGTGAAAAACACAGCATCTCACTAAGTGACATTGTTTAACGCGGTTTTAGCGCGGTTCATATCTTAACCTAACCTAACCTTACCTAAACCAACCTAACCTAACCTAACCTAACCAAACCTTACCTAACATACCCTAACCTAACCTAACCTAACCTAACCAAACCTAACCTAACCTAACCTAACGTAACCTAACCTAACCTAACCTAACCTAACCTAACGACGTTTGCAAGCGCTTTCACATTAGATATCGCAGTTCCCGACTTGTAATGGTGAAAAACACTGCATCTCACTAAGTGACATTGATTAATGCGGTTTTACGACGGTTCATATCTTAACCTAACCTAACATTCGCACTTGTATTAAAAAACGCTCTATTACACTGTTTCGTTCACAATTAGGATATTTGCATAACCTCACAGTTTTTCACCAACTTATTGCAGTACAGAACGCTGTATCTCGCTAAATGACATTGTTCTTTAAGGTTTCACGATGCTTGCATGCGCTTTAACGAGAATATCACAATATAGCAGTTTCGCACTTGTAACGGTAGAACACGCAGTATTTGGCTTGTTCATGCCGTTTTGTGTGCATTCACAACATTTCACCTATCGCAGTTTAATACTCGCAATAAAACAACACTATCTCGTTAGATGACGTCGTTTTTGGTAGTTTCACGACGCTACCTAGCCTAAACTAACCTAACCTAACCTAACCTTCGCACTTCTATCGTTAGAAAACGTTTTACTCGCAATTTTACAATGTTTTCTACAAGATTACAACGGTTTCATGCGCTTTCACATTAGATATCGCAGTTCCCGACTTGTAATGGTGAAAACACTGCATCTCACTAAGTGACATTGTTTAATGCGGTTTCACGACGGTTCATACCTTAACCTAACCTAACCTAACCTAACCTAACCTTACCTAACCTAACCTAACCTAACCCAACCCAACTTAACCTAACCTAACCTAACCTAAACTAACCTAACCCAACCTAACCTAACCTAACCTAACCTAACCCAACCTAACCCAACCCATCCCAACCTAACCTAACCTAATCTAACCTAACCTAACCTAACCAAACCTAACCTAACCTAACTTAACCTAACCTAACGTAACCTAACCTAACCTATTCTAACGTAACCTAACCTTACCTGACCTAACCTAACCTAACGTAACCTAACCTAACCTAACATAACCTAACGTAACCTAACCTAACGTAACCTAACCTAACCTAACCTAACCCAACCTAACCCAACCCAACCCAACAACACCCAACCCAACCTAACCTAACCTAACCTTACCTAACCTAACCAAATTATCCTTACCTAACCTAACCTAACCTAACGTAACCTAACCTAACCTAACCTAACGTAACCTAACCTAACGTAACCTAACCTAACCTAACCTAACCTAACCCAACCTAACCTAACCTAACCTAACCTAACCCAACTCAACCCAACCTAACCTAATCTAACCTAACCTAACCTAACCTAACCTAACCTAACCTAACCTAACGACGGTTGCAAGCGCTTTCACATTAAATATCGCAGTTCCCCACTTTTAATGGTGAAAAACACTGCATCTCAGTAATTGACATTGTTTAATGCGGTTTTACGACGGTTCATATCTTAACCTAACCTAACATTCGCACTTGTATCTAAAAACGCTCTATTACACTGTTTTGTTCACAATTACGATATTTGCATAACCTTACAGTTTTTCACCAACTTATTGCAGTACAGAACGCTGTATCTCGCTAAATGACATTGTTCTTTAAGGTTTCACGATGCTTGTTTTTGGTGGTTTCACGACTAGCTTAAACTAACATAACTCAACCTAATATAACCTTCGCACTTCTATCGTTAGAAAACGTTTTACTCGCTACTTTACATTGCTTTCTACAACATTACGACGGTTTCAAGCGCTTTCACATTAGATATCGTAGTTCCCGACTTGTAATGTTGAAAAACACATCTCACTAAGTGACATTGTTTAATGCGGTTTTACGACGGTTGATATGTCAACCTAACCTAACATTCGCACTTGTATCTAAAGACGCTCAATTACACTGTTTCGTTCACAATTACGATATTTGCTTGACCTCACAGTTTCTCACCAACTTATTACAGTACAGAACGCTGTATCTCGCTAAATGACATCGTTCTTTAAGGTTTCACGATACTTGCATGCGCTTTACCGAGAATGTCACAACATAGCAGTTTGGCACTTGTAACGGTACAACACGCAGTATTTGGCTTGTTCATGCCGTTTTGAGTGCTTTCACATTATTTTACCTATCGCAGTTTCGTACTCGCATTAAAACAACACTATCTCGTTAGATGACGTCGTTTTTGGTGGTTTCACGACGCTACCTAGCTTAAACTAACATAACTCAAACTAACCGAACCTTTGCACTTCTATCGTTAGAAAACGTTTTATTCGCTACTTTACAATGTTTTCTACAAGATTACGACGGTTTCATGAGCTTTCACATTAGATATCGCAGTTCCCGACTTGTAATGGTGAAAAACACTGCATCTCACTAAGTGACATTGTTTATTGCGGTTTTACGACGGTTCATACCTTAACCTAACGTAACCTAACCTAACCTAACCCAACCTAACCTAACATAACCTAACCTAACCTAACCTAACCTAACCTAACCTAACCAAACCTAACCTAACGTAACCGAACCTAACCTAACCTAACCTAACGACGTTTGCAAGTGCTTTCACATTAGATATCGCAGTTCCCAACTTGTAATGGTGAAAAACACTGCATCTCACTAAGTGACATTGTTTAATGCGGTTTTACGACGCTTCATATCTTAACCTAACCTAACATTCGCACTTGTATTAAAAAACGCTTCATTACACTGTTTCGTTCACAATTAGGATATTTGCATAACCTCACAGTTTTTCACCAACTTATTGCAGTACAGAACGCTGTATCTCGCTAAATGACATCGTTCTTTAAGGTTTCACGATGCTTGCATGCGCTTTAACGAGAATATCACAACATAGCAGTTTCGCACTTGTAACGGTACAACACGCAGTATTTGGCTTGTTCATGCCGTTTTGTGTGCTTTCACAACATTTCACCTATCGCAGTTTCGTACTCGCAATAAAACAACACTATCTCGTTAGATGACGTTGTTTTTGGTAGTTTCACGACGCTAGCTAGCTTAAACTAACATAACTCAACCTAACATGTCCTTCGCACTTCTATCGTTAGAAAACGTTTTACTCGCTACTTTACATTGCTTTCTACAACATTACGACGGTTTCAAGCGCTTTCACATTAGATATCACAGTTCCCAACTTGTAAAGGTGAAAAACACTGCATCTCACTAAGTGACATTGTTTAATGCGGTTTTACGACGGTTCATACCTTAACCTAACCTAAGCTAACCTAACCTAACCTAACCTAACCTTACCTAACCTAACCTAACCTAACCCAACCCAACTTAACCTAACCTAACCTAAACTAACCTAACCCAACCTAACCTAACCTAACCCAACCCAACCCAACCTAACCTAACCTAACCTAAGCTAACCTAACCTAACCTAACCAAACCTAACCTAACCTAACTTAACCTAACCTAACGTAACCTAACCTAACCTATTCTAACGTAACCTAACCTTACCTGACCTAACCTAACCTAACGAAACCTAACCTAACCTAACATACCCTAACGTAACCTAACCTAACCTAACGTAACCTAACCTAACCTAACCCAACCTAACCCAACCCAACCCAACCCAACAACACCCAACCCAACCTAACCTAACCTTACCTAACCTAACCAAATTATCCTTACCTAACCTAACCTAACCTAACCTAACGTAACCTAACCTAACCTAACCTAACGTAACCTAACCTAACGTAACCTAACCTAACGTAACCTAACCTAACCTAACCTAACCTAACCCCACCTAACCTAACCTAACCTAACCTAACCCAACTCAACCCAACCTAACCTAATCTAACCTAACCTAACCTAACCTAACCTAACCAAACCTAACCTAACCTAACCTAACCTAACCTAACCTAACGACGGTTGCAAGCGCTTTCACATTAAATATCGCAGTTCCCCACTTTTAATGGTGAAAAACACCGCATCTCAGTAATTGACATTGTTTAATGCGGTTTTACGACGGTTCATATCTTAACCTAACCTAACATTCGTACTTGTATTGAAAAACGCTCTATTACATTGTTTCGTTCACAATTACGATATTTGCATAACCTCACAGTTTTTCACCAACTTATTGCAGTACAGAACGCTGTATCTCGCTAAATGACATCGTTCTTTAAGGTTTCACGATGCTTGCATGCGCTTTAACGAGAATATCACAATATAGCAGTTTTGCACTTGTAACGGTAGAACACGCAGTATTTGGCTTGTTCATGCCGTTTTGTGTGCCTTCACAACATTTTACCTATCGCAGTTTCGTACTCGCAATAAAACAACACTATCTCGTTAGATGACGTCGTTTTTGGTGGTTTCACGACGCTACCTAGCTTAAACTAACATAACTCAAACTAACCGAACCTTCGCACTTCTATCGTTAGAAAACGTTTTATTCGCTACTTTACAATGTTTTCTACAACATTACGACGGTTTCATGCGCTTTCACATTAGATATCGCAGTTCCCGACTTGTAATGGTGAAAAACACAGCATCTCATTAGGTGACATTGTTTAACGCGGTTTTAGCGCGGTTCATATCTTAACCTAACCTAACCTTACCTAAACCAACCTAACCTAACCTAACCAAACCTTACCTAACATACCCTAACCTAACCTAACCTAACCTAACCTAACCTAACCAAACCTAACCTAACCTAACCTAACGTAACCTAACCTAACCTAACCTAACCTAACCTAACCTAACTTAACGACGTTTGCAAGCGCTTTCACATTAGATATCGCAGTTCCCGACTTGTAATGGTGAAAAACACTGCATCTCACTAAGTGACATTGATTAATGCGGTTTTACGACGGTTCATATCTTAACCTAACCTAACATTCGCACTTGTATTAAAAAACGCTCTATTACACTGTTTCGTTCACAATTAGGATATTTGCATAACCTCACAGTTTTTCACCAACTTATTGCAGTAGAGAACGCTGTATCTCGCTAAATGACATTGTTCTTTAAGGTTTCACGATGCTTGCATGCGCTTTAACGAGAATATCACAATATGGCAGTTTCGCACTTGTAACGGTAGAACACGCAGTATTTGGCTTGTTCATGCCGTTTTGTGTGCTTTCACAATATTTCACCTATCGCAGTTTAATACTCGCTATAAAACAACACTATCTCGTTAGATGACGTCGTTTTTGGTAGTTTCACGACGCTACCTAGCTTAAACTAACCTAACCTAACCTAACCTTGGCACTTCTATGGTTAGAAAACGTTTTACTCGCCACTTTACAATGTTTTCTACAAGATTACGACCGTTTCATGCGCTTTCACATTAGATATCGTAGTTCCCGACTTGTAATGTTGAAAAACACTACATCTCACTAAGTGCCATTGTTTAATGTGGTTTTACGACGGTTGATATGTCAACCTAACCTAACATTCGCACTTGTATCTAAAGACGCTCAATTACACTGTTTCGTTCAGAATTACGATATTTGCTTGACCTCACAGTTTCTCACCAACTTATTACAGTGCAGAACGCTGTATCTCGCTAAATGACATCGTTCTTCAAGGTTTCACGATACTTGCATGCGCTTTACCGAGAATGTCACAACATAGCAGTTTCGCACTTGTAACGGTACAACACGCAGTATTTGGCTTGTTCATGCCGTTTTGTGTGCTTTCACAACATTTTACCTATCGCAGTTTCGTACTCGCAATAAAACAACACTATCTCGTTAGATGACGTCGTTTTTGGTGGTTTCACGACGCTACCTAGCTTAAACTAACATAACTCAACCTAACATAACCTTCGCACTTCTATCGTTAGAAAACGTTTTACTCGCTACTTTACATTGCTTTCTACAACATTACGACGGTTTCAAGCGCTTTCACATTAGATATCGCAGTTACCAACTTGTAAAGGTGAAAAACACTGCATCTCACTAAGTGACATTGTTTATTGCGGTTTTACGACGGTTCATACCTTAACCTAACGTAACCTAACCTAACCTAACCCAACCTAACCTAACCAAACCTAACCTAACCTAACCTAACCTAACCTAACCAAACCTAACCTAACGTAACCTAACCTAACCTAACCTAACCTAACCTAACCTAACGACGTTTGCAAGCGCTTTCACATTAGATATCGCAGTTCCCAACTTGTAATGGTGAAAAACACTGCATCTCACTAAGTGACATTGTTTAATGCGGTTTTACGACGGTTCATATCTTAACCTAACCTAACATTCGTACTTGTATTGAAAAACGCTCTTTTACACTGTTTCGTTCACAATTACGATATTTGCATAACCTCACAGTTTTTCACCAACTTATCGCAGTACAGAACGCTGTATCTCGCTAAATGACATTGTTCTTTATGGTTTCACGATGCTTGCATGCGCTTTAACGAGAATATCACAATATAGCAGTTTCGCACTTGTAACGGTAGAACACGCAGTATTTGGCTTGTTCATGCCGTTTTGTGCGCTTTCACAATATTTCACCTATCGCAGTTTAATACTCGCTATAAAACAACACTATCTCGTTAGATGACGTCGTTTTTGGTAGTTTCACGACGCTACCTAGCCTAAACTAACCTAACCTAACCTAACCTTCGCACTTCTATCGTTAGAAAACGTTTTACTCGCAATTTTACAATGTTTTCTACAAGATTACGACGGTTTCATGCGCTTTCACATTAGATATCGCAGTTCCCGACTTGTAATGGTGAAAACACTGCATCTCACTAAGTGACATTGTTTAATGCGGTTTCACGACGGTTCATACCTTAACCTAACCTAACCTAACCTAACCTAACCTTACCTAACCTAACCTAACCTAACCCAACCCAACTTAACCTAGCCTAACCTAACCTAAACTAACCTAACCCAACCTAACCTAACCTAACCTAACCTAACCCAACCTAACCCAACCCATCCCAACCTAACCTAACCTAATCTAACCTAACCTAACCTAACCAAACCTAACCTAACCTAACTTAACCTAACCTAACGTAACCTAACCTAACCTATTCTAACGTAACCTAACCTTACCTGACCTAACCTAACCTAACGTAACCTAACCTAACCTAACATAACCTAACGTAACCTAACCTAACGTAACCTAACCTAACCTAACCTAACCCAACCTAACCCAACCCAACCCAACAACACCCAACCCAACCTAACCTAACCTAACCTTACCTAACCTAACCAAATTATCCTTACCTAACCTAACCTAACCTAACGTAACCTAACCTAACCTAACCTAACGTAACCTAACCTAACGTAACCTAACCTAACCTAACCTAACCTAACCCAACCTAACCTAACCTAACCTAACCTAACCCAACTCAACCCAACCCAACCTAACCTAATCTTACCTAACCTAACCTAACCTAACCTAACCTAACCTAACCTAACCTAACCTAACGACGGTTGCAAGCGCTTTCACATTAAATATCGCAGTTCCCCACTTTTAATGGTGAAAAACACTGCATCTCAGTAATTGACATTGTTTAATGCGGTTTTACGACGGTTCATATCTTAACCTAACCTAACATTCGCACTTGTATCTAAAAACGCTCTATTACACTGTTTTGTTCACAATTACGATATTTGCATAACCTTACAGTTTTTCACCAACTTATTGCAGTACAGAACGCTGTATCTCGCTAAATGACATTGTTCTTTAAGGTTTCACGATGCTTGTTTTTGGTGGTTTCACGACTAGCTTAAACTAACATAACTCAACCTAATATAACCTTCGCACTTCTATCGTTAGAAAACGTTTTACTCGCTACTTTACATTGCTTTCTACAACATTACGACGGTTTCAAGCGCTTTCACATTAGATATCGCAGTTCCCAACTTGTAAAGGTGAAAAACACTGCATCTCACTAAGTGACATTGTTTATTGCGGTTTTACGACGGTTCATACCTTAACCTAACGTAACCTAACCTAACCTAACCCAACCTAACATAACCTAACCTAACCTAACCTAACCAAACCTAACCTAACGTAACCTAACCTAACCTAACCTAACCTAACCTAACCTAACGACGTTTGCAAGTGCTTTCACATTAGATATCTCAGTTCCCAACTTGTAATGGTGAAAAACACTGCATCTCACTAAGTGACATTGTTTAATGCGGTTTTACGACGGTTCATATCTTAACCTAACCTAACATTCGTACTTGTATTGAAAAACGCTCTATTACATTGTTTCGTTCACAATTACGATATATGCATAACCTCACAGTTTTTCACCAACTTATTGCAGTACAGAACGCTGTATCTCGCTAAATGACATCGTTCTTTAAGGTTTCACGATGCTTGCATGCGCTTTAACGAGAATATCACAATATAGCAGTTTCGCACTTGTAACGGTAGAACACGCAGTATTTGGCTTGTTCATGCCGTTTTGTGTGCATTCACAACATTTTACCTATCGCAGTTTAATACTCGCAATAAAACAACACTATCTCGTTAGATGACGTCGTTTTTGGTAGTTTCACGACGCTACCTAGCTTAAACTAACCTAACCTAACCTAACCTTCGCACTTCTATCGTTAGAAAACGTTTTACTCGCAACTTTACAATGTTTTCTACAAGATTACGACGGTTTCATGCGCTTTCACATTAGATATCGCAGTTCCCGACTTGTAATGTTGAAAAACACTACATCTCACTAAGTGACATTGTTTAATGCGGTTTTACGACGGTTGATATGTCAACCTAACCTAACATTCGCACTTGAATTTAAAGACGCTCAATTACACTGTTTCGTTCACAATTACGATATTTGCTTGACCTCACAGTTTCTCACCAACTTATTACAGTACAGAACGCTGTATCTCGCTAAATGACATCGTTCTTTAAGGTTTCACGATACTTGCATGCGCTTTACCGAGAATGTCACAACATAGCAGTTTCGCACTTGTAACGGTACAACACGCAGTATTTGGCTTGTTCATGCCGTTTTGAGTGCTTTCACATTTTACCTGTCGCAGTTTCGTACTCGCATTAAAACAACACTATCTCGTTAGATGACGTCGTTTTTGGTGGTTTCACGACGCTACCTAGCTTAAACTAACATAACTCAAACTAACCGGACCTTCGCACTTCTATCGTTAGAAAACGTTTTATTCGCTACTTTACAATGTTTTCTACAAGATTACGACGGTTTCATGCGCTTTCACATTAGATATCGCAGTTCCCGACTTGTAATGGTGAAAAACACAGCATCTCACTAAGTGACATTGTTTAACGCGGTTTTAGCGCGGTTCATATCTTAACCTAACCTAACCTTACCTAAACCAACCTAACCTAACCTAACCTAACCAAACCTTACCTAACATACCCTAACCTAACCTAACCTAACCTAACCAAACCTAACCTAACCTAACCTAACGTAACCTAACCTAACCTAACCTAACCTAACCTAACGACGTTCGCAAGCGCTTTCACATTAGATATCGCAGTTCCCGACTTGTAATGGTGAAAAACACTGCATCTCACTAAGTGACATTGATTAATGCGGTTTTACGACGGTTCATATCTTAACCTAACCTAACATTCGCACTTGTATTAAAAAACGCTCTATTACACTGTTTCGTTCACAATTAGGATATTTGCATAACCTCACAGTTTTTCACCAACTTATTGCAGTACAGAACGCTGTATCTCGCTAAATGACATTGTTCTTTAAGGTTTCACGATGCTTGCATGCGCTTTAACGAGAATATCACAATATAGCAGTTTCGCACTTGTAACGGTAGAACACGCAGTATTTGGCTTGTTCATGCCGTTTTGTGTGCATTCACAACATTTCACCTATCGCAGTTTAATACTCGCAATAAAACAACACTATCTCGTTAGATGACGTCGTTTTTGGTAGTTTCACGACGCTACCTAGCCTAAACTAACCTAACCTAACCTAACCTTCGCACTTCTATCGTTAGAAAACGTTTTACTCGCAATTTTACAATGTTTTCTACAAGATTACGACGGTTTCATGCGCTTTCACATTAGATATCGCAGTTCCCGACTTGTAATGGTGAAAACACTGCATCTCACTAAGTGACATTGTTTAACGCGGTTTCACGACGGTTCATACCTTAACCTAACCTAACCTAACCTAACCTAACCTTACCTAACCTAACCTAACCTAACCTAACCCAACCCAACTTAACCTAACCTAGCCTAACCTAAACTAACCTAACCCAACCTAACCTAACCTAACCTAACCTAACCCAACCTAACCCAACCCATCCCAACCTAACCTAACCTAATCTAACCTAACCTAACCTAACCAAACCTAACCTAACCTAACTTAACCTAACCTAACGTAACCTAACCTAACCTATTCTAACGTAACCTAACCTTACCTGACCTAACCTAACCTAACGTAACCTAACCTAACCTAACATAACCTAACGTAACCTAACCTAACGTAACCTAACCTAACCTAACCTAACCCAACCTAACCCAACCCAACCCAACAACACCCAACCCAACCTAACCTAACCTAACCTTACCTAACCTAACCAAATTATCCTTACCTAACCTAACCTAACCTAACGTAACCTAACCTAACCTAACCTAACGTAACCTAACCTAACGTAACCTAACCTAACCTAACCTAACCTAACCCAACCTAACCTAACCTAACCTAACCTAACCCAACTCAACCCAACCTAACCTAATCTAACCTAACCTAACCTAACCTAACCTACTCTAACCTAACCTAACCTAACGACGGTTGCAAGCGCTTTCACATTAAATATCGCAGTTCCCCACTTTTAATGGTGAAAAACACTGCATCTCAGTAATTGACATTGTTTAATGCGGTTTTACGACGGTTCATATCTTAACCTAACCTAACATTCGCACTTGTATCTAAAAACGCTCTATTACACTGTTTTGTTCACAATTACGATATTTGCATAACCTTACAGTTTTTCACCAACTTATTGCAGTACAGAACGCTGTATCTCGCTAAATGACATTGTTCTTTAAGGTTTCACGATGCTTGTTTTTGGTGGTTTCACGACTAGCTTAAACTAACATAACTCAACCTAATATAACCTTCGCACTTCTATCGTTAGAACACGTTTTACTCGCTACTTTACATTGCTTTCTACAACATTACGACGGTTTCAAGCGCTTTCACATTAGATATCGCAGTTCCCAACTTGTAAAGGTGAAAAACACTGCATCTCACTAAGTGACATTGTTTATTGCGGTTTTACGACGGTTCATACCTTAACCTAACGTAACCTAACCTAACCTAACCCAACCTAACATAACCTAACCTAACCTAACCTAACCTAACCAAACCTAACCTAACGTAACCTAACCTAACCTAACCTAACCTAACCTAACCTAACGACGTTTGCAAGTGCTTTCACATTAGATATCGCAGTTCCCAACTTGTAATGGTGAAAAACACTGCATCTCACTAAGTGACATTGTTTAATGCGGTTTTACGACAGTTCATATCTTAACCTAACCTAACATTCGTACTTGTATTGAAAAACGCTCTATTACATTGTTTCGTTCACAATTACGATATTTGCATAACCTCACAGTTTTTCACCAACTTATTGCAGTACAGAACGCTGTATCTCGCTAAATGACATTGTTCTTTAAGGTTTCACGATGCTTGCATGCGCTTTAACGAGAATATCACAATATAGCAGTTTCGCACTTGTAACGGTAGAACACGCAGTATTTGGCTTGTTCATGCCGTTTTGTGTGCTTTCACAACATTTCACCTATCGCAGTTTAATACTCGCTATAAAACAACACTATCTCGTTAGATGACGTCGTTTTTGGTAGTTTCACGACGCTACCTAGCCTAAACTAACCTAACCTAACCTAACCTTCGCACTTCTATCGTTAGAAAACGTTTTACTCGCCACTTTACAATGTTTTCTACAAGATTACGACGGTTTCATGCGCTTTCACATTAGATATCGTAGTTCCCGACTTGTAATGTTGAAAAACACTACATCTCACTAAGTGACATTGTTTAATGCGGTTTTACGACGGTTGATATGTCAACCTAACCTAACATTCGCACTTGTATCTAAAGACGCTCAATTACACTGTTTCGTTCAGAATTACGATATTTGCTTGACCTCACAGTTTCTCACCAACTTATTACAGTGCAGAACGCTGTATCTCGCTAAATGACATCGTTCTTCAAGGTTTCACGATACTTGCATGCGCTTTACCGAGAATGTCACAACATAGCAGTTTCGCACTTGTAACGGTACAACACGCAGTATTTGGCTTGTTCATGCCGTTTTGTGTGCTTTCACAACATTTTACCTATCGCAGTTTCGTACTCGCAATAAAACAACACTATCTCGTTAGATGAGGTCGTTTTTGGTGGTTTCACGACGCTACCTAGCTTAAACTAACATAACTCAACCTAACATAACCTTCGCACTTCTATCGTTAGAAAACGTTTTACTCGCTACTTTACATTGCTTTCTACAACATTACGACGGTTTCAAGCGCTTTCACATTAGATATCGCAGTTACCAACTTGTAAAGGTGAAAAACACTGCATCTCACTAAGTGACATTGTTTATTGCGGTTTTACGACGGTTCATTCCTTAACCTAACGTAACCTAACCTAACCTAACCCAACCTAACCTAACCAAACCTAACCTAACCTAACCTAACCAAACCTAACCTAACGTAACCTAACCTAACCTAACCTAACCTAACCTAACGACGTTTGCAAGCGCTTTCACATTAGATATCGCAGTTCCCAACTTGTAATGGTGAAAAACACTGCATCTCACTAAGTGACATTGTTTAATGCGGTTTTACGACGGTTCATATCTTAACCTAACCTAACATTCGTACTTGTATTGAAAAACGCTCTTTTACACTGTTTCGTTCACAATTACAATATTTGCATAACCTCACAGTTTTTCACCAACTTATCGCAGTACAGAACGCTGTATCTCGCTAAATGACATTGTTATTTAAGGTTTCACGATGCTTGCATGCGCTTTAACGAGAATATCACAATATATCAGTTTCGCACTTGTAACGGTAGAACACGCAGTATTTGGCTTGTTCATGCCGTTTTGTGTGCTTTCACAATATTTCACCTATCGCAGTTTAATACTCGCTATAAAACAACACTATCTCGTTAGATGACGTCGTTTTTGGTAGTTTCACGACGCTACCTAGCCTAAACTAACCTAACCTAACCTAACCTTCGCACTTCTATCGTTAGAAAACGTTTTACTCGCAATTTTACAATGTTTTCTACAAGATTACGACGGTTTCATGCGCTTTCACATTAGATATCGCAGTTCCCGACTTGTAATGGTGAAAACACTGCATCTCACTAAGTGACATTGTTTAATGCGGTTTCACGACGGTTCATACCTTAACCTAACCTAACCTAACCTAACCTAACCTTACCTAACCTAACCTAACCTAACCCAACCCAACTTAACCTAACCTAACCTAACCTAAACTAACCTAACCCAACCTAACCTAACCTAACCTAACCTAACCCAACCTAACCCAACCCATCCCAACCTAACCTAACCTAATCTAACCTAACCTAACCTAACCAAACCTAACCTAACCTAACTTAACCTAACCTAACGTAACCTAACCTAACCTATTCTAACGTAACCTAACCTTACCTGACCTAACCTAACCTAACGTAACCTAACCTAACCTAACATAACCTAACGTAACCTAACCTAACGTAACCTAACCTAACCTAACCTAACCCAACCTAACCCAACCCAACCCAACAACACCCAACCCAACCTAACCTAACCTAACCTTACCTAACCTAACCAAATTATCCTTACCTAACCTAACCTAACCTAACGTAACCTAACCTAACCTAACCTAACGTAACCTAACCTAACCTAACCTAACCTAACCCAACCTAACCTAACCTAACCTAACCTAACCCAACTCAACCCAACCCAACCTAACCTAATCTTACCTAACCTAACCTAACCTAACCTAACCTAACCTAACCTAACGACGGTTGCAAGCGCTTTCACATTAAATATCGCAGTTCCCCACTTTTAATGGTGAAAAACACTGCATCTCAGTAATTGACATTGTTTAATGCGGTTGTACGACGGTTCATATCTTAACCTAACCTAACATTCGCACTTGTATCTAAAAACGCTCTATTACACTGTTTTGTTCACAATTACGATATTTGCATAACCTTACAGTTTTTCACCAACTTATTGCAGTACAGAACGCTGTATCTCGCTAAATGACATTGTTCTTTAAGGTTTCACGATGCTTGTTTTTGGTGGTTTCACGACTAGCTTAAACTAACATAACTCAACCTAATATAACCTTCGCACTTCTATCGTTAGAAAACGTTTTACTCGCTACTTTACATTGCTTTCTACAACATTACGACGGTTTCAAGCGCTTTCACATTAGATATCGCAGTTCCCAACTTGTAAAGGTGAAAAACACTGCATCTCACTAAGTGACATTGTTTATTGCGGTTTTACGACGGTTCATACCTTAACCTAACGTAACCTAACCTAACCTAACCCAACCTAACATAACCTAACCTAACCTAACCTAACCAAACCTAACCTAACGTAACCTAACCTAACCTAACCTAACCTAACCTAACCTAACGACGTTTGCAAGTGCTTTCACATTAGATATCTCAGTTCCCAACTTGTAATGGTGAAAAACACTGCATCTCACTAAGTGACATTGTTTAATGCGGTTTTACGACGGTTCATATCTTAACCTAACCTAACATTCGTACTTGTATTGAAAAACGCTCTATTACATTGTTTCGTTCACAATTACGATATTTGCATAACCTCACAGTTTTTCACCAACTTATTGCAGTACAGAACGCTGTATCTCGCTAAATGACATCGTTCTTTAAGGTTTCACGATGCTTGCATGCGCTTTAACGAGAATATCACAATATAGCAGTTTCGCACTTGTAACGGTAGAACACGCAGTATTTGGCTTGTTCATGCCGTTTTGTGTGCATTCACAACATTTTACCTATCGCAGTTTAATACTCGCAATAAAACAACACTATCTCGTTAGATGACGTCGTTTTTGGTAGTTTCACGACGCTACCTAGCTTAAACTAACCTAACCTAACCTAACCTTCGCACTTCTATCGTTAGAAAACGTTTTACTCGCAACTTTACAATGTTTTCTACAAGATTACGACGGTTTCATGCGCTTTCACATTAGATATCGTAGTTCCCGACTTGTAATGTTGAAAAACACTACATCTCACTAAGTGACATTGTTTAATGCGGTTTTACGACGGTTGATATGTCAACCTAACCTAACATTCGCACCTGTATCTAAAGACGCTCAATTACACTGTTTCGTTCACAATTACGATATTTGCTTGACCTCACAGTTTCTCACCAACTTATTACAGTACAGAACGCTGTATCTCGCTAAATGACATCGTTCTTTAAGGTTTCACGATACTTGCATGCGCTTTACCGAGAATGTCACAACATAGCAGTTTCGCACTTGTAACGGTACAACACGCAGTATTTGGCTTGTTCATGCCGTTTTGAGTGCTTTCACAACATTTTACCTGTCGCAGTTTCGTACTCGCATTAAAACAACACTATCTCGTTAGATGACGTCGTTTTTGGTGGTTTCACGACGCTACCTAGCTTAAACTAACATAACTCAAACTAACCGGACCTTCACACTTCTATCGTTAGAAAACGTTTTATTCGCTACTTTACAATGTTTTCTACAAGATTACGACGGTTTCATGCGCTTTCACATTAGATATCGCAGTTCCCGACTTGTAATGGTGAAAAACACAGCATCTCACTAAGTGACATTGTTTAACGCGGTTTTAGCGCGGTTCATATCTTAACCTAACCTAACCTTACCTAAACCAACCTAACCTAACCTAACCTAACCAAACCTTACCTAACATACCCTAACCTAACCTAACCTAACCTAACCAAACCTAACCTAACCTAACCTAACGTAACCTAACCTAACCTAACCTAACGACGTTTGCAAGCGCTTTCACATTAGATATCGCAGTTCCCGACTTGTAATGGTGAAAAACACTGCATCTCACTAAGTGACATTGATTAATGCGGTTTTACGACGGTTCATATCTTAACCTAACCTAACATTCGCACTTGTATTAAAAAACGCTCTATTACACTGTTTCGTTCACAATTAGGATATTTGCATAACCTCACAGTTTTTCACCAACTTATTGCAGTACAGAACGCTGTATCTCGCTAAATGACATTGTTCTTTAAGGTTTCACGATGCTTGCATGCGCTTTAACGAGAATATCACAATATAGCAGTTTCGCACTTGTAACGGTAGAACACGCAGTATTTGGCTTGTTCATGCCGTTTTGTGTGCATTCACAACATTTCACCTATCGCAGTTTAATACTCGCAATAAAACAACACTATCTCGTTAGATGACGTCGTTTTTGGTAGTTTCACGACGCTACCTAGCCTAAACTAACCTAACCTAACCTAACCTTCGCACTTCTATCGTTAGAAAACGTTTCACTCGCAATTTTACAATGTTTTCTACAAGATTACGACGGTTTCATGCGCTTTCACATTAGATATCGCAGTTCCCGACTTGTAATGGTGAAAACACTGCATCTCACTAAGTGACATTGTTTAACGCGGTTTCACGACGGTTCATACCTTAACCTAACCTAACCTAACCTAACCTAACCTTACCTAACCTAACCTAACCTAACCCAACCCAACTTAACCTAACCTAGCCTAACCTAAACTAACCTAACCCAACTTAACCTAACCTAACCTAACCTAACCCAACCTAACCCAACCCATCCCAACCTAACCTAACCTAATCTAACCTAACCTAACCTAACCAAACCTAACCTAACCTAACTTAACCTAACCTAACGTAACCTAACCTAACCTATTCTAACGTAACCTAACCTTACCTGACCTAACCTAACCTAACGTAACCTAACCTAACCTAACATAACCTAACGTAACCTAACCTAACGTAACCTAACCTAACCTAACCTAACCCAACCTAACCCAACCCAACCCAACAACACCCAACCCAACCTAACCTAACCTAACCTTACCTAACCTAACCAAATTATCCTTACCTAACCTAACCTAACCTAACGTAACCTAACCTAACCTAACCTAACGTAACCTAACCTAACGTAACCTAACCTAACCTAACCTAACCTAACCCAACCTAACCTAACCTAACCTAACCTAACCCAACTCAACCCAACCTAACCTAATCTAACCTAACCTAACCTAACCTAACCTACTCTAACCTAACCTAACCTAACGACGGTTGCAAGCGCTTTCACATTAAATATCGCAGTTCCCCACTTTTAATGGTGAAAAACACTGCATCTCAGTAATTGACATTGTTTAATGCGGTTTTACGACGGTTCATATCTTAACCTAACCTAACATTCGCACTTGTATCTAAAAACGCTCTATTACACTGTTTTGTTCACAATTACGATATTTGCATAACCTTACAGTTTTTCACCAACTTATTGCAGTACAGAACGCTGTATCTCGCTAAATGACATTGTTCTTTAAGGTTTCACGATGCTTGTTTTTGGTGGTTTCACGACTAGCTTAAACTAACATAACTCAACCTAATATAACCTTCGCACTTCTATCGTTAGAACACGTTTTACTCGCTACTTTACATTGCTTTCTACAACATTACGACGGTTTCAAGCGCTTTCACATTAGATATCGCAGTTCCCAACTTGTAAAGGTGAAAAACACTGCATCTCACTAAGTGACATTGTTTATTGCGGTTTTACGACGGTTCATACCTTAACCTAACGTAACCTAACCTAACCTAACCCAACCTAACATAACCTAACCTAACCTAACCTAACCTAACCAAACCTAACCTAACGTAACCTAACCTAACCTAACCTAACCTAACCTAACCTAACGACGTTTGCAAGTGCTTTCACATTAGATATCGCAGTTCCCAACTTGTAATGGTGAAAAACACTGCATCTCACTAAGTGACATTGTTTAATGCGGTTTTACGACAGTTCATATCTTAACCTAACCTAACATTCGTACTTGTATTGAAAAACGCTCTATTACATTGTTTCGTTCACAATTACGATATTTGCATAACCTCACAGTTTTTCACCAACTTATTGCAGTACAGAACGCTGTATCTCGCTAAATGACATTGTTCTTTAAGGTTTCACGATGCTTGCATGCGCTTTAACGAGAATATCACAATATAGCAGTTTCGCACTTGTAACGGTAGAACACGCAGTATTTGGCTTGTTCATGCCGTTTTGTGTGCTTTCACAACATTTCACCTATCGCAGTTTAATACTCGCTATAAAACAACACTATCTCGTTAGATGACGTCGTTTTTGGTAGTTTCACGACGCTACCTAGCCTAAACTAACCTAACCTAACCTAACCTTCGCACTTCTATCGTTAGAAAACGTTTTACTCGCCACTTTACAATGTTTTCTACAAGATTACGACGGTTTCATGCGCTTTCACATTAGATATCGTAGTTCCCGACTTGTAATGTTGAAAAACACTACATCTCACTAAGTGACATTGTTTAATGCGGTTTTACGACGGTTGATATGTCAACCTAACCTAACATTCGCACTTGTATCTAAAGACGCTCAATTACACTGTTTCGTTCAGAATTACGATATTTGCTTGACCTCACAGTTTCTCACCAACTTATTACAGTGCAGAACGCTGTATCTCGCTAAATGACATCGTTCTTCAAGGTTTCACGATACTTGCATGCGCTTTACCGAGAATGTCACAACATAGCAGTTTCGCACTTGTAACGGTACAACACGCAGTATTTGGCTTGTTCATGCCGTTTTGTGTGCTTTCACAACATTTTACCTATCGCAGTTTCGTACTCGCAATAAAACAACACTATCTCGTTAGATGAGGTCGTTTTTGGTGGTTTCACGACGCTACCTAGCTTAAACTAACATAACTCAACCTAACATAACCTTCGCACTTCTATCGTTAGAAAACGTTTTACTCGCTACTTTACATTGCTTTCTACAACATTACGACGGTTTCAAGCGCTTTCACATTAGATATCGCAGTTACCAACTTGTAAAGGTGAAAAACACTGCATCTCACTAAGTGACATTGTTTATTGCGGTTTTACGACGGTTCATACCTTAACCTAACGTAACCTAACCTAACCTAACCCAACCTAACCTAACCAAACCTAACCTAACCTAACCTAACCAAACCTAACCTAACGTAACCTAACCTAACCTAACCTAACCTAACCTAACGACGTTTGCAAGCGCTTTCACATTAGATATCGCAGTTCCCAACTTGTAATGGTGAAAAACACTGCATCTCACTAAGTGACATTGTTTAATGCGGTTTTACGACGGTTCATATCTTAACCTAACCTAACATTCGTACTTGTATTGAAAAACGCTCTTTTACACTGTTTCGTTCACAATTACGATATTTGCATAACCTCACAGTTTTTCACCAACTTATCGCAGTACAGAACGCTGTATCTCGCTAAATGACATTGTTCTTTAAGGTTTCACGATGCTTGCATGCGCTTTAACGAGAATATCACAATATAGCAGTTTCGCACTTGTAACGGTAGAACACGCAGTATTTGGCTTGTTCATGCCGTTTTGTGTGCTTTCACAATATTTCACCTATCGCAGTTTAATACTCGCTATAAAACAACACTATCTCGTTAGATGACGTCGTTTTTGGTAGTTTCACGACGCTACCTAGCCTAAACTAACCTAACCTAACCTAACCTTCGCACTTCTATCGTTAGAAAACGTTTTACTCGCAATTTTACAATGTTTTCTACAAGATTACGACGGTTTCATGCGCTTTCACATTAGATATCGCAGTTCCCGACTTGTAATGGTGAAAACACTGCATCTCACTAAGTGACATTGTTTAATGCGGTTTCACGACGGTTCATACCTTAACCTAACCTAACCTAACCTAACCTAACCTTACCTAACCTAACCTAACCTAACCCAACCCAACTTAACCTAACCTAACCTAACCTAAACTAACCTAACCCAACCTAACCTAACCTAACCTAACCCAACCCATCCCAACCTAACCTAACCTAATCTAACCTAACCTAACCTAACCAAAGCTAACCTAACCTAACTTAACCTAACCTAACGTAACCTAACCTAACCTATTCTAACGTAACCTAACCTTACCTGACCTAACCTAACCTAACGTAACCTAACCTAACCTAACATAACCTAACGTAACCTAACCTAACGTAACCTAACCTAACCTAACCTAACCCAACCTAACCCAACCCAACCCAACAACACCCCACCCAACCTAACCTAACCTAACCTTACCTAACCTAACCAAATTATCCTTACCTAACCTAACCTAACCTAACGTAACCTAACCTAACCTAACCTAACGTAACCTAACCTAACGTAACCTAACCTAACCTAACCTAACCTAACCCAACCTAACCTAACCTAACCTAACCTAACCCAACTCAACCCAACCCAACCTAACCTAATCTTACCTAACCTAACCTAACCTAACCTAACCTAACCTAACCTAACCTAACCTAACCTAACGACGGTTGCAAGCGCTTTCACATTAAATATCGCAGTTCCCCACTTTTAATGGTGAAAAACACTGCATCTCAGTAATTGACATTGTTTAATGCGGTTTTACGACGGTTCATATCTTAACCTAACCTAACATTCGCACTTGTATCTAAAAACGCTCTATTACACTGTTTTGTTCACAATTACGATATTTGCATAACCTTACAGTTTTTCACCAACTTATTGCAGTACAGAACGCTGTATCTCGCTAAATGACATTGTTCTTTAAGGTTTCACGATGCTTGTTTTTGGTGGTTTCACGACTAGCTTAAACTAACATAACTCAACCTAATATAACCTTCGCACTTCTATCGTTAGAAAACGTTTTACTCGCTACTTTACATTGCTTTCTACAACATTACGACGGTTTCAAGCGCTTTCACATTAGATATCGCAGTTCCCAACTTGTAAAGGTGAAAAACACTGCATCTCACTAAGTGACATTGTTTATTGCGGTTTTACGACGGTTCATACCTTAACCTAACGTAACCTAACCTAACCTAACCCAACCTAACATAACCTAACCTAACCTAACCTAACCAAACCTAACCTAACGTAACCTAACCTAACCTAACCTAACCTAACCTAACCTAACGACGTTTGCAAGTGCTTTCACATTAGATATCTCAGTTCCCAACTTGTAATGGTGAAAAACACTGCATCTCACTAAGTGACATTGTTTAATGCGGTTTTACGACGGTTCATATCTTAACCTAACCTAACATTCGTACTTGTATTGAAAAACGCTCTATTACATTGTTTCGTTCACAATTACGATATTTGCATAACCTCACAGTTTTTCACCAACTTATTGCAGTACAGAACGCTGTATCTCGCTAAATGACATCGTTCTTTAAGGTTTCACGATGCTTGCATGCGCTTTAACGAGAATATCACAATATAGCAGTTTCGCACTTGTAACGGTAGAACACGCAGTATTTGGCTTGTTCATGCCGTTTTGTGTGCATTCACAACATTTTACCTATCGCAGTTTAATACTCGCAATAAAACAACACTATCTCGTTAGATGACGTCGTTTTTGGTAGTTTCACGACGCTACCTAGCTTAAACTAACCTAACCTAACCTAACCTTCGCACTTCTATCGTTAGAAAACGTTTTACTCGCAACTTTACAATGTTTTCTACAAGATTACGACGGTTTCATGCGCTTTCACATTAGATATCGTAGTTCCCGACTTGTAATGTTGAAAAACACTACATCTCACTAAGTGACATTGTTTAATGCGGTTTTACGACGGTTGATATGTCAACCTAACCTAACATTCGCACTTGTATCTAAAGACGCTCAATTACACTGTTTCGTTCACAATTACGATATTTGCTTGACCTCACAGTTTCTCACCAACTTATTACAGTACAGAACGCTGTATCTCGCTAAATGACATCGTTCTTTAAGGTTTCACGATACTTGCATGCGCTTTACCGAGAATGTCACAACATAGCAGTTTCGCACTTGTAACGGTACAACACGCAGTATTTGGCTTGTTCATGCCGTTTTGAGTGCTTTCACAACATTTTACCTGTCGCAGTTTCGTACTCGCATTAAAACAACACTATCTCGTTAGATGACGTCGTTTTTGGTGGTTTCACGACGCTACCTAGCTTAAACTAACATAACTCAAACTAACCGGACCTTCGCACTTCTATCGTTAGAAAACGTTTTATTCGCTACTTTACAATGTTTTCTACAAGATTACGACGGTTTCATGCGCTTTCACATTAGATATCGCAGTTCCCGACTTGTAATGGTGAAAAACACAGCATCTCACTAAGTGACATTGTTTAACGCGGTTTTAGCGCGGTTCATATCTTAACCTAACCTAACCTTACCTAAACCAACCTAACCTAACCTAACCTAACCAAACCTTACCTAACATACCCTAACCTAACCTAACCTAACCTAACCAAACCTAACCTAACCTAACCTAACGTAACCTAACCTAACCTAACCTAACCTAACCTAACGACGTTTGCAAGCGCTTTCACATTAGATATCGCAGTTCCCGACTTGTAATGGTGAAAAACACTGCATCTCACTAAGTGACATTGATTAATGCGGTTTTACGACGGTTCATATCTTAACCTAACCTAACATTCGCACTTGTATTAAAAAACGCTCTATTACACTGTTTCGTTCACAATTAGGATATTTGCATAACCTCACAGTTTTTCACCAACTTATTGCAGTACAGAACGCTGTATCTCGCTAAATGACATTGTTCTTTAAGGTTTCACGATGCTTGCATGCGCTTTAACGAGAATATCACAATATAGCAGTTTCGCACTTGTAACGGTAGAACACGCAGTATTTGGCTTGTTCATGCCGTTTTGTGTGCATTCACAACATTTCACCTATCGCAGTTTAATACTCGCAATAAAACAACACTATCTCGTTAGATGACGTCGTTTTTGGTAGTTTCACGACGCTACCTAGCCTAAACTAACCTAACCTAACCTAACCTTCGCACTTCTATCGTTAGAAAACGTTTTACTCGCAATTTTACAATGTTTTCTACAAGATTACGACGGTTTCATGCGCTTTCACATTAGATATCGCAGTTCCCGACTTGTAATGGTGAAAACACTGCATCTCACTAAGTGACATTGTTTAACGCGGTTTCACGACGGTTCATACCTTAACCTAACCTAACCTAACCTAACCTAACCTTACCTAACCTAACCTAACCTAACCCAACCCAACTTAACCTAACCTAGCCTAACCTAAACTAACCTAACCCAACCTAACCTAACCTAACCTAACCTAACCCAACCTAACCCAACCCATCCCAACCTAACCTAACCTAATCTAACCTAACCTAACCTAACCAAACCTAACCTAACCTAACTTAACCTAACCTAACGTAACCTAACCTAACCTATTCTAACGTAACCTAACCTTACCTGACCTAACCTAACCTAACGTAACCTAACCTAACCTAACATAACCTAACGTAACCTAACCTAACGTAACCTAACCTAACCTAACCTAACCCAACCTAACCCAACCCAACCCAACAACACCCAACCCAACCTAACCTAACCTAACCTTACCTAACCTAACCAAATTATCCTTACCTAACCTAACCTAACCTAACGTAACCTAACCTAACCTAACCTAACGTAACCTAACCTAACGTAACCTAACCTAACCTAACCTAACCTAACCCAACCTAACCTAACCTAACCTAACCTAACCCAACTCAACCCAACCTAACCTAATCTAACCTAACCTAACCTAACCTAACCTACTCTAACCTAACCTAACCTAACGACGGTTGCAAGCGCTTTCACATTAAATATCGCAGTTCCCCACTTTTAATGGTGAAAAACACTGCATCTCAGTAATTGACATTGTTTAATGCGGTTTTACGACGGTTCATATCTTAACCTAACCTAACATTCGCACTTGTATCTAAAAACGCTCTATTACACTGTTTTGTTCACAATTACGATATTTGCATAACCTTACAGTTTTTCACCAACTTATTGCAGTACAGAACGCTGTATCTCGCTAAATGACATTGTTCTTTAAGGTTTCACGATGCTTGTTTTTGGTGGTTTCACGACTAGCTTAAACTAACATAACTCAACCTAATATAACCTTCGCACTTCTATCGTTAGAACACGTTTTACTCGCTACTTTACATTGCTTTCTACAACATTACGACGGTTTCAAGCGCTTTCACATTAGATATCGCAGTTCCCAACTTGTAAAGGTGAAAAACACTGCATCTCACTAAGTGACATTGTTTATTGCGGTTTTACGACGGTTCATACCTTAACCTAACGTAACCTAACCTAACCTAACCCAACCTAACATAACCTAACCTAACCTAACCTAACCTAACCAAACCTAACCTAACGTAACCTAACCTAACCTAACCTAACCTAACCTAACCTAACGACGTTTGCAAGTGCTTTCACATTAGATATCGCAGTTCCCAACTTGTAATGGTGAAAAACACTGCATCTCACTAAGTGACATTGTTTAATGCGGTTTTACGACAGTTCATATCTTAACCTAACCTAACATTCGTACTTGTATTGAAAAACGCTCTATTACATTGTTTCGTTCACAATTACGATATTTGCATAACCTCACAGTTTTTCACCAACTTATTGCAGTACAGAACGCTGTATCTCGCTAAATGACATTGTTCTTTAAGGTTTCACGATGCTTGCATGCGCTTTAACGAGAATATCACAATATAGCAGTTTCGCACTTGTAACGGTAGAACACGCAGTATTTGGCTTGTTCATGCCGTTTTGTGTGCTTTCACAACATTTCACCTATCGCAGTTTAATACTCGCTATAAAACAACACTATCTCGTTAGATGACGTCGTTTTTGGTAGTTTCACGACGCTACCTAGCCTAAACTAACCTAACCTAACCTAACCTTCGCACTTCTATCGTTAGAAAACGTTTTACTCGCCACTTTACAATGTTTTCTACAAGATTACGACGGTTTCATGCGCTTTCACATTAGATATCGTAGTTCCCGACTTGTAATGTTGAAAAACACTGCATCTCACTAAGTGACATTGATTAATGCGGTTTTACGACGGTTCATATCTTAACCTAACCTAACATTCGCACTTGTATTAAAAAACGCTCTATTACACTGTTTCGTTCACAATTAGGATATTTGCATAACCTCACAGTTTTTCACCAACTTATTGCAGTACAGAACGCTGTATCTCGCTAAATGACATTGTTCTCTAAGGTTTCACGATGCTTGCATGCGCTTTAACGAGAATATCACAATATAGCAGTTTCGCACTTGTAACGGTAGAACACGCAGTATTTGGCTTGTTCATGCCGTTTTGTGTGCTTTCACAACATTTCACCTATCGCAGTTTATTACTCGCTATAAAACAACACTATCTCGTTAGATGACGTCGTTTTTGGTAGTTTCACGACGCTACCTAGCCTAAACTAACCTAACCTAACCTAACCTTCGCACTTCTATCGTTAGAAAACGTTTTACTCGCCACTTTACAATGTTTTCTACAAGATTACGACGGTTTCATGCGCTTTCACATTAGATATCGTAGTTCCCGACTTGTAATGTTGAAAAACACTACATCTCACTAAGTGACATTGTTTAATGCGGTTTTACGACGGTTCATACCTTAACCTAACGTAACCTAACCTAACCTAACCCAACCTAACCTAACCAAGCCTAACCTAACCTAACCTAACCTAACCAAACCTAACCTAACGTAACCTAACCTAACCTAACCTAACCTAACCTAACCTAACGACGTTTGCAAGCGCTTTCATCTTAGATATCGCAGTTCCCAACTTGTAATGGTGAAAAACACTGCATCTCACTAAGTGACATTGTTTAATGCGGTTTTACGACGGTTCATATCTTAACCTAACCTAACATTCGTACTTGTATTGAAAAACGCTCTATTACACTGTTTCGTTCACAATTACGATATTTGCATAACCTCACAGTTTTTCACCAACTTATCGCAGTACAGAACGCTGTATCTCGCTAAATGACATTGTTCTTTAAGGTTTCACGATGCTTGCATGCGCTTTAACGAGAATATCACAATATAGCAGTTTCGCACTTGTAACGGTAGAACACGCAGTATTTGGCTTGTTCATGCCGTTTTGTGTGCATTCACAACATTTCACCTATCGCAGTTTAATACTCGCAATAAAACAACACTATCTCGTTAGATGACGTCGTTTTTGGTAGTTTCACGACGCTACCTAGCCTAAACTAACCTAACCTAACCTAACCTTCGCACTTCTATCGTTAGAAAACGTTTTACTCGCAATTTTACAATGTTTTCTACAAGATTACGACGGTTTCATGCGCTTTCACATTAGATATCGCAGTTCCCGACTTGTAATGGTGAAAACACTGCATCTCACTAAGTGACATTGTTTAATGCGGTTTCACGACGGTTCATACCTTAACCTAACCTAACCTAACCTACACTAACCTTACCTAACCTAACCTAACCTAACCCAACCCAACTTAACCTAACCTAACCTAACCTAAACTAACCTAACCCAACCTAACCTAACCTAACCTAACCTAACCCAACCTAACCCAACCCATCCCAACCTAACCTAACCTAATCTAACCTAACCTAACCTAACCAAACCTAACCTAACCTAACTTGACCTAACCTAACGTAACCTAACCTAACCTATTCTAACGTAACCTAACCTTACCTGAGCTAACCTAACCTAACGTAACCTAACCTAACCTAACATAACCTAACGTAACCTAACCTAACCTAACCTAACGTAACCTAACCTAACCTAACCCAACCTAACCCAACCCAACCCAACAACACCCAACCCAACCTAACCTAACCTAACCTAACCTTACCTAACCTAACCAAATTATCCTTACCTAACCTAACCTAACCTAACGTAACCTAACCTAACCTAACCTAACGTAACCTAACCTAACGTAACCTAACCTAACCTAACCTAACCTAACCCAACCTAACCTAACCTAACCTAACCTAACCCAACTCAACCCAACCTAACCTTATCTAACCTAACCTAACCTAACCTAACCTAACCAAACCTAACCTAACCTAACCTAACCTAACCTAACGACGGTTGCAAGCGCTTTCACATTAAATATCGCAGTTCCCCACTTTTAATGGTGAAAAACACTGCATCTCAGTAATTGACATTGTTTAATGCGGTTTTACGACGGTTCATATCTTAACCTAACCTAACATTCGCACTTGTATCTAAAAACGCTCTATTACACTGTTTCGTTCACAATTACGATATTTGCATAACCTTACAGTTTTTCACCAACTTATTGCAGTACAGAACGCTGTATCTCGCTAAATGACATTGTTTATTGCGGTTTTACGACGGTTCATACCTTAACCTAACGTAACCTAACCTAACCTAACCTAACCTAACGACGTTTGCAAGCGCTTTCACATTAGATATCGCAGTTCCCGACTTGTAATGGTGAAAAACACTGCATCTCACTAAGTGACATTGTTTAATGCGGTTTTACGACGGTTGATATGTCAACCTAACCTAACATTCGCACTTGTATCTAAAGACGCTCAATTACACTGTTTCGCTCACAATTACGATATTTGCTTGACCTCACAGTTTCTCACCTACTTATTACAGTACAGAACGCTGTATCTCGCTAAATGACATCGTTCTTCAAGGTTTCACGATACTTGCATGCGCTTTACCGAGAATGTCACAACATAGCAGTTTCGCACTTGTAACGGTACAACACGCAGTATTTGGCTTGTTCATGCCGTTTTGTGTGCTTTCACAACATTTTACCTATCGCAGTTTCGTACTCGCAATAAAACAACACTATCTCGTTAGATGAGGTCGTTTTTGGTGGTTTCACGACGCTACCTAGCTTAAACTAACATAACTCAACCTAACATAACCTTCGCACTTCTATCGTTAGAAAACGTTTTACTCGCTACTTTACATTGCTTTCTACAACATTACGACGGTTTCAAGCGCTTTCACATTAGATATCGCAGTTACCAACTTGTAAAGGTGAAAAACACTGCATCTCACTAAGTGACATTGTTTATTGCGGTTTTACGACGGTTCATACCTTAACCTAACGTAACCTAACCTAACCTAACCCAACCTAACCTAACCAAACCTAACCTAACCTAACCTAACCAAACCTAACCTAACGTAACCTAACCTAACCTAACCTAACCTAACCTAACCTAACGACGTTTGCAAGCGCTTTCACATTAGATATCGCAGTTCCCAACTTGTAATGGTGAAAAACACTGCATCTCACTAAGTGACATTGTTTAATGCGGTTTTACGACGGTTCATATCTTAACCTAACCTAACATTCGTACTTGTATTGAAAAACGCTCTTTTACACTGTTTCGTTCACAATTACGATATTTGCATAACCTCACAGTTTTTCACCAACTTATCGCAGTACAGAACGCTGTATCTCGCTAAATGACATTGTTCTTTAAGGTTTCACGATGCTTGCATGCGCTTTAACGAGAATATCACAATATAGCAGTTTCGCACTTGTAACGGTAGAACACGCAGTATTTGGCTTGTTCATGCCGTTTTGTGTGCTTTCACAATATTTCACCTATCGCAGTTTAATACTCGCTATAAAACAACACTATCTCGTTAGATGACGTCGTTTTTGGTAGTTTCACGACGCTACCTAGCCTAAACTAACCTAACCTAACCTAACCTTCGCACTTCTATCGTTAGAAAACGTTTTACTCGCAATTTTACAATGTTTTCTACAAGATTACGACAGTTTCATGCGCTTTCACATTAGATATCGCAGTTCCCGACTTGTAATGGTGAAAACACTGCATCTCACTAAGTGACATTGTTTAATGCGGTTTCACGACGGTTCATACCTTAACCTAACCTAACCTAACCTAACCTAACCTTACCTAACCTAACCTAACCTAACCCAACCCAACTTAACCTAACCTAACCTAACCTAAACTAACCTAACCCAACCTAACCTAACCTAACCTAACCTAACCCAACCTAACCCAACCCATCCCAACCTAACCTAACCTAATCTAACCTAACCTAACCTAACCAAACCTAACCTAACCTAACTTAACCTAACCTAACGTAACCTAACCTAACCTATTCTAACGTAACCTAACCTTACCTGACCTAACCTAACCTAACGTAACCTAACCTAACCTAACATAACCTAACGTAACCTAACCTAACGTAACCTAACCTAACCTAACCTAACCCAACCTAACCCAACCCAACCCAACAACACCCCACCCAACCTAACCTAACCTGACCTTACCTAACCTAACCAAATTATCCTTACCTAACCTAACCTAACCTAACGTAACCTAACCTAACCTAACCTAACGTAACCTAACCTAACGTAACCTAACCTAACCTAACCTAACCTAACCCAACCTAACCTAACCTAACCTAACCTAACCCAACTCAACCCAACCCAACCTAACCTAATCTTACCTAACCTAACCTAACCTAACCTAACCTAACCTAACCTAACCTAACCTAACCTAACGACGGTTGCAAGCGCTTTCACATTAAATATCGCAGTTCCCCACTTTTAATGGTGAAAAACACTGCATCTCAGTAATTGACATTGTTTAATGCGGTTTTACGACGGTTCATATCTTAACCTAACCTAACATTCGCACTTGTATCTAAAAACGCTCTATTACACTGTTTTGTTCACAATTACGATATTTGCATAACCTTACAGTTTTTCACCAACTTATTGCAGTACAGAACGCTGTATCTCGCTAAATGACATTGTTCTTTAAGGTTTCACGATGCTTGTTTTTGGTGGTTTCACGACTAGCTTAAACTAACATAACTCAACCTAATATAACCTTCGCACTTCTATCGTTAGAAAACGTTTTACTCGCTACTTTACATTGCTTTCTACAACATTACGACGGTTTCAAGCGCTTTCACATTAGATATCGCAGTTCCCAACTTGTAAAGGTGAAAAACACTGCATCTCACTAAGTGACATTGTTTATTGCGGTTTTACGACGGTTCATACCTTAACCTAACGTAACCTAACCTAACCTAACCCAACCTAACATAACCTAACCTAACCTAACCTAACCAAACCTAACCTAACGTAACCTAACCTAACCTAACCTAACCTAACCTAACCTAACGACGTTTGCAAGTGCTTTCACATTAGATATCTCAGTTCCCAACTTGTAATGGTGAAAAACACTGCATCTCACTAAGTGACATTGTTTAATGCGGTTTTACGACGGTTCATATCTTAACCTAACCTAACATTCGCACTTGTATCTAAAAACGCTCTATTACACTGTTTCGTTCACAATTACGATATTTGCATAACCTTACAGTTTTTCACCAACTTATTGCAGTACAGAACGCTGTATCTCGCTAAATGACATCGTTATTTAAGGTTTCATGATACTTGCATGCGCTTTACCGAGAATGTCACAACATAGCAGTTTCGCACTTGTAACGGTACAACACGCAGTATTTGGCTTGTTCATGCCGTTTTGAGTGCTTTCACAACATTTTACCTGTCGCAGTTTCGTACTCGCATTAAAACAACACTATCTCGTTAGATGACGTCGTTTTTGGTGGTTTCACGACGCTACCTAGCTTAAACTAACATAACTCAAACTAACCGGACCTTCGCACTTCTATCGTTAGAAAACGTTTTATTCGCTACTTTACAATGTTTTCTACAAGATTACGACGGTTTCATGCGCTTTCACATTAGATATCGCAGTTCCCGACTTGTAATGGTGAAAAACACAGCATCTCACTAAGTGACATTGTTTAACGCGGTTTTAGCGCGGTTCATATCTTAACCTAACCTAACCTTACCTAAACCAACCTAACCTAACCTAACCTAACCAAACCTTACCTAACATACCCTAACCTAACCTAACCTAACCTAACCAAACCTAACCTAACCTAACCTAACCTAACCTAACCTAACCTAACCTAACGACGTTTGCAAGCGCTTTCACATTAGATATCGCAGTTCCCGACTTGTAATGGTGAAAAACACTGCATCTCACTAAGTGACATTGATTAATGCGGTTTTACGACGGTTCATATCTTAACCTAACCTAACATTCGCACTTGTATTAAAAAACGCTCTATTACACTGTTTCGTTCACAATTAGGATATTTGCATAACCTCACAGTTTTTCACCAACTTATTGCAGTACAGAACGCTGTATCTCGCTAAATGACATTGTTCTCTAAGGTTTCACGATGCTTGCATGCGCTTTAACGAGAATATCACAATATAGCAGTTTCGCACTTGTAACGGTAGAACACGCAGTATTTGGCTTGTTCATGCCGTTTTGTGTGCTTTCACAACATTTCACCTATCGCAGTTTATTACTCGCTATAAAACAACACTATCTCGTTAGATGACGTCGTTTTTGGTAGTTTCACGACGCTACCTAGCCTAAACTAACCTAACCTAACCTAACCTTCGCACTTCTATCGTTAGAAAACGTTTTACTCGCCACTTTACAATGTTTTCTACAAGATTACGACGGTTTCATGCGCTTTCACATTAGATATCGTAGTTCCCGACTTGTAATGTTGAAAAACACTACATCTCACTAAGTGACATTGTTTAATGCGGTTTTACGACGGTTCATACCTTAACCTAACGTAACCTAACCTAACCTAACCCAACCTAACCTAACCAAGCCTAACCTAACCTAACCTAACCTAACCAAACCTAACCTAACGTAACCTAACCTAACCTAACCTAACCTAACCTAACGACGTTTGCAAGCGCTTTCATCTTAGATATCGCAGTTCCCAACTTGTAATGGTGAAAAACACTGCATCTCACTAAGTGACATTGTTTAATGCGGTTTTACGACGGTTCATATCTTAACCTAACCTAACATTCGTACTTGTATTGAAAAACGCTCTATTACACTGTTTCGTTCACAATTACGATATTTGCATAACCTCACAGTTTTTCACCAACTTATCGCAGTACAGAACGCTGTATCTCGCTAAATGACATTGTTCTTTAAGGTTTCACGATGCTTGCATGCGCTTTAACGAGAATATCACAATATAGCAGTTTCGCACTTGTAACGGTAGAACACGCAGTATTTGGCTTGTTCATGCCGTTTTGTGTGCATTCACAACATTTCACCTATCGCAGTTTAATACTCGCAATAAAACAACACTATCTCGTTAGATGACGTCGTTTTTGGTAGTTTCACGACGCTACCTAGCCTAAACTAACCTAACCTAACCTAACCTTCGCACTTCTATCGTTAGAAAACGTTTTACTCGCAATTTTACAATGTTTTCTACAAGATTACGACGGTTTCATGCGCTTTCACATTAGATATCGCAGTTCCCGACTTGTAATGGTGAAAACACTGCATCTCACTAAGTGACATTGTTTAATGCGGTTTCACGACGGTTCATACCTTAACCTAACCTAACCTAACCTACACTAACCTTACCTAACCTAACCTAACCTAACCCAACCCAACTTAACCTAACCTAACCTAACCTAAACTAACCTAACCCAACCTAACCTAACCTAACCTAACCTAACCCAACCTAACCCAACCCATCCCAACCTAACCTAACCTAATCTAACCTAACCTAACCTAACCAAACCTAACCTAACCTAACTTGACCTAACCTAACGTAACCTAACCTAACCTATTCTAACGTAACCTAACCTTACCTGAGCTAACCTAACCTAACGTAACCTAACCTAACCTAACATAACCTAACGTAACCTAACCTAACCTAACCTAACGTAACCTAACCTAACCTAACCCAACCTAACCCAACCCAACCCAACAACACCCAACCCAACCTAACCTAACCTAACCTAACCTTACCTAACCTAACCAAATTATCCTTACCTAACCTAACCTAACCTAACGTAACCTAACCTAACCTAACCTAACGTAACCTAACCTAACGTAACCTAACCTAACGTAACCTAACCTAACCCAACCTAACCTAACCTAACCTAACCTAACCCAACTCAACCCAACCTAACCTTATCTAACCTAACCTAACCTAACCTAACCTAACCAAACCTAACCTAACCTAACCTAACCTAACCTAACGACGGTTGCAAGCGCTTTCACATTAAATATCGCAGTTCCCCACTTTTAATGGTGAAAAACACTGCATCTCAGTAATTGACATTGTTTAATGCGGTTTTACGACGGTTCATATCTTAACCTAACCTAACATTCGCACTTGTATCTAAAAACGCTCTATTACACTGTTTCGTTCACAATTACGATATTTGCATAACCTTACAGTTTTTCACCAACTTATTGCAGTACAGAACGCTGTATCTCGCTAAATGACATTGTTTATTGCGGTTTTACGACGGTTCATACCTTAACCTAACGTAACCTAACCTAACCTAACCTAACCTAACCTAACCAAACCTAACCTAACCTAACCTAACGTAACCTAACCTAACCTAACCTAACCTAACGACGTTTGCAAGCGCTTTCACATTAGATATCGCAGTTCCCGACTTGTAATGGTGAAAAACACTGCATCTCACTAAGTGACATTGTTTAATGCGGTTTTACGACGGTTGATATGTCAACCTAACCTAACATTCGCACTTGTATCTAAAGACGCTCAATTACACTGTTTCGCTCACAATTACGATATTTGCTTGACCTCACAGTTTCTCACCTACTTATTACAGTACAGAACGCTGTATCTCGCTAAATGACATCGTTCTTTAAGGTTTCACGATACTTGCATGCGCTTTACCGAGAATGTTACAACATAGCAGTTTCGCACTTGTAACGGTACAACACGCAGTATTTGGCTTGTTCATGCCGTTTTGAGTGCTTTCACAACATTTTACCTGTCGCAGTTTCGTACTCGCATTAAAACAACACTATCTCGTTAGATGACGTCGTTTTTGGTGGTTTCACGACGCTACCTAGCTTAAACTAACATAACTCAAACTAACCGGACCTTCGCACTTCTATCGTTAGAAAACGTTTTATTCGCTACTTTACAATGTTTTCTACAAGATTACGACGGTTTCATGCGCTTTCACATTAGATATCGCAGTTCCCGACTTGTAATGGTGAAAAACACAGCATCTCACTAAGTGACATTGTTTAACGCGGTTTTAGCGCGGTTCATATCTTAACCTAACCTAACCTTACCTAAACCAACCTAACCTAACCTAACCTAACCAAACCTTACCTAACATACCCTAACCTAACCTAACCTAACCTAACCAAACCTAACCTAACCTAACCTAACGTAACCTAACCTAACCTAACCTAACCTAACCTAACCTAACCTAACGACGTTTGCAAGCGCTTTCACATTAGATATCGCAGTTCCCGACTTGTAATGGTGAAAAACACTGCATCTCACTAAGTGACATTGATTAATGCGGTTTTACGACGGTTCATATCTTAACCTAACCTAACATTCGCACTTGTATTAAAAAACGCTCTATTACACTGTTTCGTTCACAATTAGGATATTTGCATAACCTCACAGTTTTTCACCAACTTATTGCAGTACAGAACGCTGTATCTCGCTAAATGACATTGTTCTTTAAGGTTTCACGATGCTTGCATGCGCTTTAACGAGAATATCACAATATAGCAGTTTCGCACTTGTAACGGTAGAACACGCAGTATTTGGCTTGTTCATGCCGTTTTGTGTGCTTTCACAACATTTCACCTATCGCAGTTTATTACTCGCTATAAAACAACACTATCTCGTTAGATGACGTCGTTTTTGGTAGTTTCACGACGCTACCTAGCCTAAACTAACCTAACCTAACCTAACCTTCGCACTTCTATCGTTAGAAAACGTTTTACTCGCCACTTTACAATGTTTTCTACAAGATTACGACGGTTTCATGCGCTTTCACATTAGATATCGTAGTTCCCGACTTGTAATGTTGAAAAACACTACATCTCACTAAGTGACATTGTTTAATGCGGTTTTACGACGGTTGATATGTCAACCTAACCTAACATTCGCACTTGTATCTAAAGACGCTCAATTACACTGTTTCGTTCACAATTACGATATTTGCTTGACCTCACAGTTTCTCACCAACTTATTACAGTACAGAACGCTGTATCTCGCTAAATGACATCGTTCTTTAAGGTTTCACGATACTTGCATGCGCTTTACCGAGAATGTCACAACATAGCAGTTTCGCACTTGTAACGGTACAACACGCAGTATTTGGCTTGTTCATGCCGTTTTGTGTGCTTTCACATTTTACCTATCGCAGTTTCGTACTCGCAATAAAACAACACTATCTCGTTAGATGACGTCGTTTTTGGTGGTTTCACGACGCTACCTAGCTTAAACTAACATAACTCAACCTAACATAACCTTCGCACTTCTATCGTTAGAAAACGTTTTACTCGCTACTTTACATTGCTTTCTACAACATTACGACGGTTTCAAGCGCTTTCACATTAGATATCGCAGTTCCCAACTTGTAAAGGTGATAAACACTGCATCTCACTAAGTGACATTGTTTATTGCGGTTTTACGACGGTTCATACCTTAACCTAACGTAACCTAACCTAACCTAACCCAACCTAACCTAACCAAGCCTAACCTAACGTAACCTAACCTAACCAAACCTAACCTAACGTAACCTAACCTAACCTAACCTAACCTAACCTAACCTAACCTAACGACGTTTGCAAGCGCTTTCATCTTAGATATCGCAGTTCCCAACTTGTAATGGTGAAAAACACTGCATCTCACTAAGTGACATTGTTTAATGCGGTTTTACGACGGTTCATATCTTAACCTAACCTAACATTCGTACTTGTATTGAAAAACGCTCTATTACACTGTTTCGTTCACAATTACGATATTTGCATAACCTCACAGTTTTTCACCAACTTATCGCAGTACAGAACGCTGTATCTCGCTAAATGACATTGTTCTTTAAGGTTTCACGATGCTTGCATGCGCTTTAACGAGAATATCACAATATAGCAGTTTCGCACTTGTAACGGTAGAACACGCAGTATTTGGCTTGTTCATGCCGTTTTGTGTGCATTCACAACATTTCACCTATCGCAGTTTAATACTCGCAATAAAACAACACTATCTCGTTAGATGACGTCGTTTTTGGTAGTTTCACGACGCTACCTAGCCTAAACTAACCTAACCTAACCTAACCTTCGCACTTCTATCGTTAGAAAACGTTTTACTCGCAATTTTACAATGTTTTCTACAAGATTACGACGGTTTCATGCGCTTTCACATTAGATATCGCAGTTCCCGACTTGTAATGGTGAAAACACTGCATCTCACTAAGTGACATTGTTTAATGCGGTTTCACGACGGTTCATACCTTAACCTAACCTAACCTAACCTACACTAACCTTACCTAACCTAACCTAACCTAACCCAACCCAACTTAACCTAACCTAACCTAACCTAAACTAACCTAACCCAACCTAACCTAACCTAACCTAACCCAACCTAACCCAACCCATCCCAACCTAACCTAACCTAATCTAACCTAACCTAACCTAACCAAACCTAACCTAACCTAACTTAACCTAACCTAACGTAACCTAACCTAACCTATTCTAACGTAACCTAACCTTACCTGAGCTAACCTAACCTAACGTAACCTAACCTAACCTAACATAACCTAACGTAACCTAACCTAACCTAACCTAACGTAACCTAACCTAACCTAACCCAACCTAACCCAACCCAACCCAACAACACCCAACCCAACCTAACCTAACCTAACCTAACCTTACCTAACCTAACCAAAATATCCTTACCTAACCTAACCTAACCTAACGTAACCTAACCTAACCTAACCTAACGTAACCTAACCTAACGTAACCTAACCTAACCTAACCTAACCTAACCCAACCTAACCTAACCTAACCTAACCCAACTCAACCCAACCTAACCTTATCTAACCTAACCTAACCTAACCTAACCTAACCAAACCTAACCTAACCTAACCTAACCTAACCTAACGACGGTTGCAAGCGCTTTCACATTAAATATCGCAGTTCCCCACTTTTAATGGTGAAAAACACTGCATCTCAGTAATTGACATTGTTTAATGCGGTTTTACGACGGTTCATATCTTAACCTAACCTAACATTCGCACTTGTATCTAAAAACGCTCTATTACACTGTTTCGTTCACAATTACGATATTTGCATAACCTTACAGTTTTTCACCAACTTATTGCAGTACAGAACGCTGTATCTCGCTGAATGACATTGTTTATTGCGGTTTTACGACGGTTCATACCTTAACCTAACGTAACCTAACCTAACCTAACCTAACCTAACCTAACCAAACCTAACCTAACCTAACCTAACGTAACCTAACCTAACCTAACCTAACCTAACGACGTTTGCAAGCGCTTTCACATTAGATATCGCAGTTCCCGACTTGTAATGGTGAAAAACACTGCATCTCACTAAGTGACATTGTTTAATGCGGTTTTACGACGGTTGATATGTCAACCTAACCTAACATTCGCACTTGTATCTAAAGACGCTCAATTACACTGTTTCGTTCACAATTACGATATTTGCTTGACCTCACAGTTTCTCACCTACTTATTACAGTACAGAACGCTGTATCTCGCTAAATGACATCGTTCTTTAAGGTTTCACGATACTTGCATGCGCTTTACCGAGAATGTCACAACATAGCAGTTTCGCACTTGTAACGGTACAACACGCAGTATTTGGCTTGTTCATGCCGTTTTGAGTGCTTTCACAACATTTTACCTGTCGCAGTTTCGTACTCGCATTAAAACAACACTATCTCGTTAGATGACGTCGTTTTTGGTGGTTTCACGACGCTACCTAGCTTAAACTAACATAACTCAAACTAACCGGACCTTCGCACTTCTATCGTTAGAAAACGTTTTATTCGCTACTTTACAATGTTTTCTACAAGATTACGACGGTTTCATGCGCTTTCACATTAGATATCGCAGTTCCCGACTTGTAATGGTGAAAAACACAGCATCTCACTAAGTGACATTGTTTAACGCGGTTTTAGCGCGGTTCATATCTTAACCTAACCTAACCTTACCTAAACCAACCTAACCTAACCTAACCTAACCAAACCTTACCTAACATACCCTAACCTAACCTAACCTAACCTAACCAAACCTAACCTAACCTAACCTAACGTAACCTAACCTAACCTAACCTAACCTAACCTAACCTAACCTAACGACGTTTGCAAGCGCTTTCACATTAGATATCGCAGTTCCCGACTTGTAATGGTGAAAAACACTGCATCTCACTAAGTGACATTGATTAATGCGGTTTTACGACGGTTCATATCTTAACCTAACCTAACATTCGCACTTGTATTAAAAAACGCTCTATTACACTGTTTCGTTCACAATTAGGATATTTGCATAACCTCACAGTTTTTCACCAACTTATTGCAGTACAGAACGCTGTATCTCGCTAAATGACATTGTTCTTTAAGGTTTCACGATGCTTGCATGCGCTTTAACGAGAATATCACAATATAGCAGTTTCGCACTTGTAACGGTAGAACACGCAGTATTTGGCTTGTTCATGCCGTTTTGTGTGCTTTCACAACATTTCACCTATCGCAGTTTATTACTCGCTATAAAACAACACTATCTCGTTAGATGACGTCGTTTTTGGTAGTTTCACGACGCTACCTAGCCTAAACTAACCTAACCTAACCTAACCTTCGCACTTCTATCGTTAGAAAACGTTTTACTCGCCACTTTACAATGTTTTCTACAAGATTACGACGGTTTCATGCGCTTTCACATTAGATATCGTAGTTCCCGACTTGTAATGTTGAAAAACACTACATCTCACTAAGTGAC
>NW_027464646.1:245000-292500 GCF_043290135.1 Rhipicephalus microplus | reverse complement strand
TATTAAAAAACGCTCTATTACACTGTTTCGTTCACAATTACAATATTTGCATAACCTCACAGTTTTTCACCAACTTATTGCAGTACAGAACGCTGTATCTCGCTAAATGACATTGTTCTTTAAGGTTTCACGATGCTTGCATGCGCTTTAACGAGAATATCACAATATAGCAGTTTCGCACTTGTAACGGTAGAACACGCAGTATTTGGCTTGTTCATGCCGTTTTGTGTGCTTTCACAACATTTTGCCTATCGCAGTTTCGTACTCGCAATAAAACAACACTATCTCGTTAGATGACGTCGTTTTTGGTGGTTTCACGACGCTACCTAGCTTAAACTAACCTAACCTAACCTAACCTTCGCACTTCTATCGTTAGAAAACGTTTTACTCGCCACTTTACAATGTTTTCTACAAGATTACGACGGTTTCATGCGCTTTCACATTAGATATCGTAGTTCCCGACTTGTAATGTTGAAAAACACTACATCTCACTAAGTGACATTGTTTAATGCGGTTTTACGACGGTTGATATGACAAACTAACCTAACATTCGAACTTGTATCTAAAGACGCTCAATTACACTGTTTCGTTCACAATTACGATATTTGCTTGACCTCACAGTTTCTCACCAACTTATTACAGTACAGAACGCTGTATCTCGCTAAATGACATCGTTCTTTAAGGTTTCACGATACTTGCATGCGCTTTACCGAGAATGTCACAACAGAGCAGTTTCGCACTTGTAACGGTACAACACGCAGTATTTGGCTTGTTCATGCCGTTTTGTGTGCTTTCACAACATTTTACCTATCGCAGTTTCGTACTCGCAATAAAACAACACTATCTCGTTAGATGACGTCGTTTTTGGTGGTTTCACGACGCTACCTAGCTTAAACTAACATAACTCAACCTAACATAACCTTCGCACTTCTATCGTTAGAAAACGTTTTACTCGCTACTTTACATTGCTTTCTACAACATTACGACGGGTTCAAGCGCTTTCACATTAGATATCGCAGTTCCCAACTTGTAAAGGTGAAAAACACTGCATCTCACTAAGTGACATTGTTTATTGCGGTTTTACGACGGTTCATACCTTAACCTAACGTAACCTAACCTAACCTAACCCAACCTAACCTAACATAACCTAACCTAACCTAACCTAACCAAACCTAACCTAACGTAACCTAACCTAACCTAACCTAACCTAACCTAACGACGTTTGCAAGTGCTTTCACATTAGATATCGCAGTTCCCAACTTGTAATGGTGAAAAACACTGCATCTCTAAGTGACATTGTTTAATGCGGTTTTACGACGGTTCATATCTTAACCTAACCTAACATTCGTACTTGTATTGAAAAACGCTCTATTACATTGTTTCGTTCACAATTACGATATTTGCATAACCTCACAGTTTTTCACCAACTTATTGCAGTACAGAACGCTGTATCTCGCTAAATGACATCGTTCTTTAAGGTTTCACGATGCTTGCATGCGCTTTAACGAGAATATCACAATATAGCAGTTTCGCACTTGTAACGGTAGAACACGCAGTATTTGGCTTGTTCATGCCGTTTTGTGTGCTTTCACAACATTTTACCTATCGCAGTTTCGTACTCGCAATAAAACAACACTATCTCGTTAGATGACGTCGTTTTTGGTGGTTTCACGACGCTACCTAGCTTAAACTAACATAACTCAACCTAACATAACCTTCGCACTTCTATCGTTAGAAAACGTTTTACTCGCTACTTTACATTGCTTTCTACAACATTACGACGGGTTCAAGCGCTTTCACATTAGATATCGCAGTTCCCAACTTGTAAAGGTGAAAAACACTGCATCTCACTAAGTGACATTGTTTATTGCGGTTTTACGACGGTTCATACCTTAACCTAACGTAACCTAACCTAACCTAACCCAACCTAACCTAACATAACCTAACCTAACCTAACCTAACCAAACCTAACCTAACGTAACCTAACCTAACCTAACCTAACCTAACGACGTTTGCAAGTGCTTTCACATTAGATATCGCAGTTCCCAACTTGTAATGGTGAAAAACACTGCATCTCTAAGTGACATTGTTTAATGCGGTTTTACGACGGTTCATATCTTAACCTAACCTAACATTCGTACTTGTATTGAAAAACGCTCTATTACATTGTTTCGTTCACAATTACGATATTTGCATAACCTCACAGTTTTTCACCAACTTATTGCAGTACAGAACGCTGTATCTCGCTAAATGACATCGTTCTTTAAGGTTTCACGATGCTTGCATGCGCTTTAACGAGAATATCACAATATAGCAGTTTCGCACTTGTAACGGTAGAACACGCAGTATTTGGCTTGTTCATGCCGTTTTGTGTGCATTCACAACATTTTACCTATCGCAGTTTATTACTCGCAATAAAACAACACTATCTCGTTAGATGACGTCGTTTTTGGTAGTTTCACGACGCTACCTAGCTTAAACTAACCTAACCTAACCTAACCTTCGCACTTCTATCGTTAGAAAACGTTTTACTCGCAATTTTACAATGTTTTCTACAAGATTACAACGGTTTCATGCGCTTTCACATTAGATATCGCAGTTCCCGACTTGTAATGGTGAAAACACTGCATCTCACTAAGTGACATTGTTTAATGCGGTTTCACGACGGTTCATACCTTAACCTAACCTAACCTAACCTAACCTAACCTTACCTAACCTAACCTAACCTAACCCAACCCAACTTAACCTAACCTAACCTAACCTAAACTAACCTAACCCAACCTAACCTAACCTAACCTAACCTAACCCAACCTAACCCAACCCATCCCAACCTAACCTAACCTAATCTAACCTAACCTAACCTAACCAAACCTAACCTAACCTAACTTAACCTAACCTAACGTAACCTAACCTAACCTATTCTAACGTAACCTAACCTTACCTGACCTAACCTAACCTAACGTAACCTTACCTAACCTAACATAACCTAACGTAACCTAACCTAACGTAACCTAACCTAACCTAACCTAACCCAACCTAACCCAACCCAACCCAACAACACCCAACCCAACCTAACCTAACCTAACCTTACCTAACCTAACCAAATTATCCTTACCTAACCTAACCTAACCTAACGTAACCTAACCTAACCTAACCTAACGTAACCTAACCTAACGTAACCTAACCTAACCTAACCTAACCTAACCCAACCTTACCTAACCTAACCTAACCCAACTCAACCCAACCTAACCTAATCTAACCTAACCTAACCTAACCTAACCTAACCTAACCTAACCTAACGACGGTTGCAAGCGCTTTCACATTAAATATCGCAGTTCCCCACTTTTAATGGTGAAAAACACTGCATCTCAGTAATTGACATTGTTTAATGCGGTTTTACGACGGTTCATATCTTAACCTAACCTAACATTCGCACTTGTATCTAAAAACGCTCTATTACACTGTTTTGTTCACAATTACGATATTTGCATAACCTTACAGTTTTTCACCAACTTATTGCAGTACAGAACGCTGTATCTCGCTAAATGACATTGTTCTTTAAGGTTTCACGATGCTTGTTTTTGGTGGTTTCACGACTAGCTTAAACTAACATAACTCAACCTAATATAACCTTCGCACTTCTATCGTTAGAAAACGTTTTACTCGCTACTTTACATTGCTTTCTACAACATTACGACGGTTTCAAGCGCTTTCACATTAGATATCGTAGTTCCCGACTTGTAATGTTGAAAAACACATCTCACTAAGTGACATTGTTTAATGCGGTTTTACGACGGTTGATATGTCAACCTAACCTAACATTCGCACTTGTATCTAAAGACGCTCAATTACACTGTTTCGTTCACAATTACGATATTTGCTTGACCTCACAGTTTCTCACCAACTTATTACAGTACAGAACGCTGTATCTCGCTAAATGACATCGTTCTTTAAGGTTTCACGATACTTGCATGCGCTTTACCGAGAATGTCACAACATAGCAGTTTGGCACTTGTAACGGTACAACACGCAGTATTTGGCTTGTTCATGCCGTTTTGAGTGCTTTCACATTATTTTACCTATCGCAGTTTCGTACTCGCATTAAAACAACACTATCTCGTTAGATGACGTCGTTTTTGGTGGTTTCACGACGCTACCTAGCTTAAACTAACATAACTCAAACTAACCGAACCTTTGCACTTCTATCGTTAGAAAACGTTTTATTCGCTACTTTACAATGTTTTCTACAAGATTACGACGGTTTCATGAGCTTTCACATTAGATATCGCAGTTCCCGACTTGTAATGGTGAAAAACACTGCATCTCACTAAGTGACATTGTTTAATGCGGTTTTACGACGGTTGATATGTCAACCTAACCTAACAATCGCACTTGTATCTAAAGACGCTCAATTACACTGTTTCGTTCACAATTACGATATTTGCTTCACCTCACAGTTTCTCACCAACTTATTGCAGTACAGAACGCTGTATCTCGCTAAATGACATCGTTCTTTAGGGTTTCACGATGCTTGCATGCGCTTTAACGAGAATATCACAACATAGCAGTTTCGCACTTGTAACGGTACAACACGCAGTATTTGGCTTGTTCATGCCGTTTTGTGTGCTTTCACAACACTTCACCTATCGCAGTTTCGTACTCGCAATAAAACAACACTATCTCGTTAGATGACGTTGTTTTTGGTAGTTTCACGACGCTACCTAGCTTAAACTAACCTAACTCAACCTAACATGACCTTCGCACTTCTATCGTTAGAAAACGTTTTACTCGCTACTTTACATTGCTTTCTACAACATTACGACGGTTTCAAGCGCTTTCACATTAGATATCGCAGTTCCCAACTTGTAAAGGTGAAAAACACTGCATCTCACTAAGTGACATTGTTTATTGCGGTTTTACGACGGTTCATACCTTAACCTAACGTAACCTAACCTAACCTAACCCAACCTAACCTAACATAACCTAACCTAACCTAACCTAACCAAACCTAACCTAACGTAACCTAACCTAACCTAACCTAACCTAACCTAACGACGTTTGCAAATGCTTTCACATTAGATATCGCAGTTCCCAACTTGTAATGGTGAAAAACACTGCATCTCTAAGTGACATTGTTTAATGCGGTTTTACGACGGTTCATATCTTAACCTAACCTAACATTCGTACTTGTATTGAAAAACGCTCTATTACATTGTTTCGTTCACAATTACGATATTTGCATAACCTCACAGTTTTTCACCAACTTATTGCAGTACAGAACGCTGTATCTCGCTAAATGACATCGTTCTTTAAGGTTTCACGATGCTTGCATGCGCTTTAACGAGAATATCACAATATAGCAGTTTCGCACTTGTAACGGTAGAACACGCAGTATTTGGCTTGTTCATGCCGTTTTGTGTGCATTCACAACATTTTACCTATCGCAGTTTATTACTCGCAATAAAACAACACTATCTCGTTAGATGACGTCGTTTTTGGTAGTTTCACGACGCTACCTAGCTTAAACTAACCTAACCTAACCTAACCTTCGCACTTCTATCGTTAGAAAACGTTTACTCGCAACTTTACAATGTTTTCTACAAGATTACGACGGTTTCATGCGCTTTCACATTAGATATCGTAGTTCCCGACTTGTAATGTTGAAAAACACTACATCTCACTAAGTGACATTGTTTATTGCGGTTTTACGACGGTTCATACCTTAACCTAACGTAACCTAACTTAACCTAACCCAACCTAACCTAACCAAACCTAACCTAACCTAACCTAACCTAACCAAACCTAACCTAACGTAACCTAACCTAACCTAACCTAACCTAACCTAACCTAACGACGTTTGCAAGCGCTTTCACATTAGATATCGCAGTTCCCAACTTGTAATGGTGAAAAACACTGCATCTCACTAAGTGACATTGTTTAATGCAGTTTTACGACGGTTCATATCTTAACCTAACCTAACATTCGTACTTGTATTGAAAAACGCTCTTTTACACTGTTTCGTTCACAATTACGATATTTGCATAACCTCACAGTTTTTCACCAACTTATTGCAGTACAGAACGCTGTATCTCGCTAAATGACATTGTTCTTTAAGGTTTCACGATGCTTGCATGCGCTTTAACGAGAATATCACAATATAGCAGTTTCGCACTTGTAACGGTAGAACACGCAGTATTTGGCTTGTTCGTGCCGTTTTGTGTGCATTCACAACATTTCACCTATCGCAGTTTAATACTCGCAATAAAACAACACTATCTCGTTAGATGACGTCGTTTTTGGTAGTTTCACGACGCTACCTAGCTTAAACTAACCTAACCTAACCTAACCTTCGCACTTCTATCGTTAGAAAACGTTTTACTCGCAACTTTACAATGTTTTCTACAAGATTACGACGGTTTCATGCGCTTTCACATTAGATATCGTAGTTCCCGACTTGTAATGTTGAAAAACACTACATCTCACTAAGTGACATTGTTTAATGCGGTTTTACGACGGTTCATATCTTAACCTAACCTAACATTCGCACTTGTATCTAAAAACGCTCTATTACACTGTTTTGTTCACAATTACGATATTTGCTTGACCTCACAGTTTCTCACCAACTTATTACAGTACAGAACGCTGTATCTCGCTAAATGACATCGTTCTTTAAGGTTTCACGATACTTGCATGCGCTTTACCGAGAATGTCACAACATAGCAGTTTCGCACTTGTAACGGTACAACACGTAGTATTTGGCTTGTTCATGCCGTTTTGAGTGCTTTCACAACATTTTACCTGTCGCAGTTTCGTACTCGCATTAAAACAACACTATCTCGTTAGATGACGTCGTTTTTGGTGGTTTCACGACGCTACCTAGCTTAAACTAACATAACTCAAACTAACCGGACCTTCGCACTTCTATCGTTAGAAAACGTTTTATTCGCTACTTTACAATGTTTTCTACAAGATTACGACGGTTTCATGCGCTTTCACATTAGATATCGCAGTTCCCGACTTGTAATGGTGAAAAACACAGCATCTCACTAAGTGACATTGTTTAACGCGGTTTTAGCGCGGTTCATATCTTAACCTAACCTAACCTTACCTAAACCAACCTAACCTAACCTAACCTAACCAAACCTTACCTAACATACCCTAACCTAACCTAACCTAACCTAACCAAACCTAACCTAACCTAACCTAACGTAACCTAACCTAACCTAACCTAACCTAACCTAACGACGTTTGCAAGCGCTTTCACATTAGATATCGCAGTTCCCGACTTGTAATGGTGAAAAACACTGCATCTCACTAAGTGACATTGATTAATGCGGTTTTACGACGGTTCATATCTTAACCTAACCTAACATTCGCACTTGTATTAAAAAACGCTCTATTACACTGTTTCGTTCACAATTAGGATATTTGCATAACCTCACAGTTTTTCACCAACTTATTGCAGTACAGAACGCTGTATCTCGCTAAATGACATTGTTCTTTAAGGTTTCACGATGCTTGCATGCGCTTTAACGAGAATATCACAATATAGCAGTTTCGCACTTGTAACGGTAGAACACGCAGTATTTGGCTTGTTCATGCCGTTTTGTGTGCATTCACAACATTTCACCTATCGCAGTTTAATACTCGCAATAAAACAACACTATCTCGTTAGATGACGTCGTTTTTGGTAGTTTCACGACGCTACCTAGCCTAAACTAACCTAACCTAACCTAACCTTCGCACTTCTATCGTTAGAAAACGTTTTACTCGCAATTTTACAATGTTTTCTACAAGATTACAACGGTTTCATGCGCTTTCACATTAGATATCGCAGTTCCCGACTTGTAATGGTGAAAACACTGCATCTCACTAAGTGACATTGTTTAATGCGGTTTCACGACGGTTCATACCTTAACCTAACCTAACCTAACCTAACCTAACCTTACCTAACCTAACCTAACCTAACCCAACCCAACTTAACCTAACCTAACCTAACCTAAACTAACCTAACCCAACCTAACCTAACCTAACCTAACCTAACCCAACCTAACCCAACCCATCCCAACCTAACCTAACCTAATCTAACCTAACCTAACCTAACCAAACCTAACCTAACCTAACTTAACCTAACCTAACGTAACCTAACCTAACCTATTCTAACGTAACCTAACCTTACCTGACCTAACCTAACCTAACGTAACCTAACCTAACCTAACATAACCTAACGTAACCTAACCTAACGTAACCTAACCTAACCTAACCTAACCCAACCTAACCCAACCCAACCCAACAACACCCAACCCAACCTAACCTAACCTAACCTTACCTAACCTAACCAAATTATCCTTACCTAACCTAACCTAACCTAACGTAACCTAACCTAACCTAACCTAACGTAACCTAACCTAACGTAACCTAACCTAACCTAACCTAACCTAACCCAACCTAACCTAACCTAACCTAACCTAACCCAACTCAACCCAACCTAACCTAATCTAACCTAACCTAACCTAACCTAACCTAACCTAACCTAACCTAACGACGGTTGCAAGCGCTTTCACATTAAATATCGCAGTTCCCCACTTTTAATGGTGAAAAACACTGCATCTCAGTAATTGACATTGTTTAATGCGGTTTTACGACGGTTCATATCTTAACCTAACCTAACATTCGCACTTGTATCTAAAAACGCTCTATTACACTGTTTTGTTCACAATTACGATATTTGCATAACCTTACAGTTTTTCACCAACTTATTGCAGTACAGAACGCTGTATCTCGCTAAATGACATTGTTCTTTAAGGTTTCACGATGCTTGTTTTTGGTGGTTTCACGACTAGCTTAAACTAACATAACTCAACCTAATATAACCTTCGCACTTCTATCGTTAGAAAACGTTTTACTCGCTACTTTACATTGCTTTCTACAACATTACGACGGTTTCAAGCGCTTTCACATTAGATATCGTAGTTCCCGACTTGTAATGTTGAAAAACACATCTCACTAAGTGACATTGTTTAATGCGGTTTTACGACGGTTGATATGTCAACCTAACCTAACATTCGCACTTGTATCTAAAGACGCTCAATTACACTGTTTCGTTCACAATTACGATATTTGCTTGACCTCACAGTTTCTCACCAACTTATTACAGTACAGAACGCTGTATCTCGCTAAATGACATCGTTCTTTAAGGTTTCACGATACTTGCATGCGCTTTACCGAGAATGTCACAACATAGCAGTTTGGCACTTGTAACGGTACAACACGCAGTATTTGGCTTGTTCATGCCGTTTTGAGTGCTTTCACATTATTTTACCTATCGCAGTTTCGTACTCGCATTAAAACAACACTATCTCGTTAGATGACGTCGTTTTTGGTGGTTTCACGACGCTACCTAGCTTAAACTAACATAACTCAAACTAACCGAACCTTTGCACTTCTATCGTTAGAAAACGTTTTATTCGCTACTTTACAATGTTTTCTACAAGATTACGACGGTTTCATGAGCTTTCACATTAGATATCGCAGTTCCCGACTTGTAATGGTGAAAAACACTGCATCTCACTAAGTGACATTGTTTATTGCGGTTTTACGACGGTTCATACCTTAACCTAACGTAACCTAACCTAACCTAACCCAACCTAACCTAACATAACCTAACCTAACCTAACCTAACCTAACCTAACCAAACCTAACCTAACGTAACCGAACCTAACCTAACCTAACCTAACGACGTTTGCAAGTGCTTTCACATTAGATATCGCAGTTCCCAACTTGTAATGGTGAAAAACACTGCATCTCACTAAGTGACATTGTTTAATGCGGTTTTACGACGCTTCATATCTTAACCTAACCTAACATTCGCACTTGTATTAAAAAACGCTTCATTACACTGTTTCGTTCACAATTAGGATATTTGCATAACCTCACAGTTTTTCACCAACTTATTGCAGTACAGAACGCTGTATCTCGCTAAATGACATCGTTCTTTAAGGTTTCACGATGCTTGCATGCGCTTTAACGAGAATATCACAACATAGCAGTTTCGCACTTGTAACGGTACAACACGCAGTATTTGGCTTGTTCATGCCGTTTTGTGTGCTTTCACAACATTTCACCTATCGCAGTTTCGTACTCGCAATAAAACAACACTATCTCGTTAGATGACGTTGTTTTTGGTAGTTTCACGACGCTAGCTAGCTTAAACTAACATAACTCAACCTAACATGTCCTTCGCACTTCTATCGTTAGAAAACGTTTTACTCGCTACTTTACATTGCTTTCTACAACATTACGACGGTTTCAAGCGCTTTCACATTAGATATCACAGTTCCCAACTTGTAAAGGTGAAAAACACTGCATCTCACTAAGTGACATTGTTTAATGCGGTTTTACGACGGTTCATACCTTAACCTAAGCTAACCTAACCTAACCTAACCTAACCTAACCTTACCTAACCTAACCTAACCTAACCCAACCCAACTTAACCTAACCTAACCTAAACTAACCTAACCCAACCTAACCTAACCTAACCCAACCCAACCCAACCTAACCTAACCTAACCTAAGCTAACCTAACCTAACCTAACCAAACCTAACCTAACCTAACTTAACCTAACCTAACGTAACCTAACCTAACCTATTCTAACGTAACCTAACCTTACCTGACCTAACCTAACCTAACGAAACCTAACCTAACCTAACATACCCTAACGTAACCTAACCTAACCTAACCCAACCTAACCCAACCCAACCCAACCCAACAACACCCAACCCAACCTAACCTAACCTTACCTAACCTAACCAAATTATCCTTACCTAACCTAACCTAACCTAACGTAACGTAACCTAACCTAACCTAACCTAACGTAACCTAACCTAACGTAACCTAACCTAACGTAACCTAACCTAACCTAACCTAACCTAACCTAACCCCACCTAACCTAACCTAACCTAACCTAACCCAACTCAACCCAACCTAACCTAATCTAACCTAACCTAACCTAACCTAACCTAACCAAACCTAACCTAACCTAACCTAACCTAACCTAACCTAACCTAACGACGGTTGCAAGCGCTTTCACATTAAATATCGCAGTTCCCCACTTTTAATGGTGAAAAACACCGCATCTCAGTAATTGACATTGTTTAATGCGGTTTTACGACGGTTCATATCTTAACCTAACCTAACATTCGCACTTGTATCTAAAAACGCTCTATTACACTGTTTTGTTCACAATTACGATATTTGCATAACCTCACAGTTTTTCACCAACTTATTGCAGTACAGAACGCTGTATCTCGCTAAATGACATCGTTCTTTAAGGTTTCACGATGCTTGCATGCGCTTTAACGAGAATATCACAATATAGCAGTTTCGCACTTGTAACGGTAGAACACGCAGTATTTGGCTTGTTCATGCCGTTTTGTGTGCATTCACAATATTTTACCTATCGCAGTTTAATACTCGCAATAAAACAACACTATCTCGTTAGATGACGTCGTTTTTGGTAGTTTCACGACGCTACCTAGCTTAAACTAACCTAACCTAACCTAACCTTCGCACTTCTATCGTTAGAAAACGTTTTACTCGCCACTTTACAATGTTTTCTACAAGATTACGACGGTTTCATGCGCTTTCACATTAGATATCGTAGTTCCCGACTTGTAATGTTGAAAAACACTACATCTCACTAAGTGACATTGTTTAATGCGGTTTTACGACGGTTGATATGTCAACCTAACCTAACATTCGCACTTGTATCTAAAGACGCTCAATTACACTGTTTCGTTCACAATTACGATATTTGCTTGACCTCACAGTTTCTCACCAACTTATTACAGTACAGAACGCTGTATCTCGCTAAATGACATCGTTCTTTAAGGTTTCACGATACTTGCATGCGCTTTACCGAGAATGTCACAACAGAGCAGTTTCGCACTTGTAACGGTACAACACGCAGTATTTGGCTTGTTCATGCCGTTTTGTGTGCTTTCACAACATTTTACCTATCGCAGTTTCGTACTCGCAATAAAACAACACTATCTCGTTAGATGACGTCGTTTTTGGTGGTTTCACGACGCTACCTAGCTTAAACTAACATAACTCAACCTAACATAACCTTCGCACTTCTATCGTTAGAAAACGTTTTACTCGCTACTTTACATTGCTTTCTACAACATTACGACGGTTTCAAGCGCTTTCACATTAGATATCGCAGTTCCCAACTTGTAAAGGTGAAAAACACTGCATCTCACTAAGTGACATTGTTTATTGCGGTTTTACGACGGTTCATACCTTAACCTAACGTAACCCAACCTAACCTAACCCAACCTAACCTAACATAACCTAACCTAACCTAACCTAACCAAACCTAACCTAACGTAACCTAACCTAACCTAACCTAACCTAACCTAACCTAACGACGTTTGCAAGTGCTTTCACATTAGATATCGCAGTTCCCAACTTGTAATGGTGAAAAACACTGCATCTCTAAGTGACATTGTTTAATGCGGTTTTACGACGGTTCATATCTTAACCTAACCTAACATTCGTACTTGTATTGAAAAACGCTCTATTACATTGTTTCGTTCACAATTACGATATTTGCATAACCTCACAGTTTTTCACCAACTTATTGCAGTACAGAACGCTGTATCTCGCTAAATGACATCGTTCTTTAAGGTTTCACGATGCTTGCATGCGCTTTAACGAGAATATCACAATATAGCAGTTTCGCACTTGTAACGGTAGAACACGCAGTATTTGGCTTGTTCATGCCGTTTTGTGTGCCTTCACAACATTTTACCTATCGCAGTTTCGTACTCGCAATAAAACAACACTATCTCGTTAGATGACGTCGTTTTTGGTGGTTTCACGACGCTACCTAGCTTAAACTAACATAACTCAAACTAACCGAACCTTCGCACTTCTATCGTTAGAAAACGTTTTATTCGCTACTTTACAATGTTTTCTACAACATTACGACGGTTTCATGCGCTTTCACATTAGATATCGCAGTTCCCGACTTGTAATGGTGAAAAACACAGCATCTCATTAGGTGACATTGTTTAACGCGGTTTTAGCGCGGTTCATATCTTAACCTAACCTAACCTTACCTAAACCAACCTAACCTAACCTAACCTAACCAAACCTTACCTAACATACCCTAACCTAACCTAACCTAACCTAACCTAACCAAACCTAACCTAACCTAACCTAACGTAACCTAACCTAACCTAACCTAACCTAACCTAACTTAACGACGTTTGCAAGCGCTTTCACATTAGATATCGCAGTTCCCGACTTGTAATGGTGAAAAACACTGCATCTCACTAAGTGACATTGATTAATGCGGTTTTACGACGGTTCATATCTTAACCTAACCTAACATTCGCACTTGTATTAAAAAACGCTCTATTACACTGTTTCGTTCACAATTAGGATATTTGCATAACCTCACAGTTTTTCACCAACTTATTGCAGTAGAGAACGCTGTATCTCGCTAAATGACATTGTTCTTTAAGGTTTCACGATGCTTGCATGCGCTTTAACGAGAATATCACAATATAGCAGTTTCGCACTTGTAACGGTAGAACACGCAGTATTTGGCTTGTTCATGCCGTTTTGTGTGCTTTCACAATATTTCACCTATCGCAGTTTAATACTCGCTATAAAACAACACTATCTCGTTAGATGACGTCGTTTTTGGTAGTTTCACGACGCTACCTAGCTTAAACTAACCTAACCTAACCTAACCTTGGCACTTCTATGGTTAGAAAACGTTTTACTCGCCACTTTACAATGTTTTCTACAAGATTACGACCGTTTCATGCGCTTTCACATTAGATATCGTAGTTCCCGACTTGTAATGTTGAAAAACACTACATCTCACTAAGTGACATTGTTTAATGTGGTTTTACGACGGTTGATATGTCAACCTAACCTAACATTCGCACTTGTATCTAAAGACGCTCAATTACACTGTTTCGTTCAGAATTACGATATTTGCTTGACCTCACAGTTTCTCACCAACTTATTACAGTGCAGAACGCTGTATCTCGCTAAATGACATCGTTCTTCAAGGTTTCACGATACTTGCATGCGCTTTACCGAGAATGTCACAACATAGCAGTTTCGCACTTGTAACGGTACAACACGCAGTATTTGGCTTGTTCATGCCGTTTTGTGTGCTTTCACAACATTTTACCTATCGCAGTTTCGTACTCGCAATAAAACAACACTATCTCGTTAGATGACGTCGTTTTTGGTGGTTTCACGACGCTACCTAGCTTAAACTAACATAACTCAACCTAACATAACCTTCGCACTTCTATCGTTAGAAAACGTTTTACTCGCTACTTTACATTGCTTTCTACAACATTACGACGGTTTCAAGCGCTTTCACATTAGATATCGCAGTTACCAACTTGTAAAGGTGAAAAACACTGCATCTCACTAAGTGACATTGTTTATTGCGGTTTTACGACGGTTCATACCTTAACCTAACGTAACCTAACCTAACCTAACCCAACCTAACCTAACCAAACCTAACCTAACCTAACCTAACCTAACCTAACCTAACCAAACCTAACCTAACGTAACCTAACCTAACCTAACCTAACCTAACCTAACCTAACGACGTTTGCAAGCGCTTTCACATTAGATATCGCAGTTCCCAACTTGTAATGGTGAAAAACACTGCATCTCACTAAGTGACATTGTTTAATGCGGTTTTACGACGGTTCATATCTTAACCTAACCTAACATTCGTACTTGTATTGAAAAACGCTCTTTTACACTGTTTCGTTCACAATTACGATATTTGCATAACCTCACAGTTTTTCACCAACTTATCGCAGTACAGAACGCTGTATCTCGCTAAATGACATTGTTCTTTAAGGTTTCACGATGCTTGCATGCGCTTTAACGAGAATATCACAATATAGCAGTTTCGCACTTGTAACGGTAGAACACGCAGTATTTGGCTTGTTCATGCCGTTTTGTGTGCTTTCACAATATTTCACCTATCGCAGTTTAATACTCGCTATAAAACAACACTATCTCGTTAGATGACGTCGTTTTTGGTAGTTTCACGACGCTACCTAGCCTAAACTAACCTAACCTAACCTAACCTTCGCACTTCTATCGTTAGAAAACGTTTTACTCGCAATTTTACAATGTTTTCTACAAGATTACGACGGTTTCATGCGCTTTCACATTAGATATCGCAGTTCCCGACTTGTAATGGTGAAAACACTGCATCTCACTAAGTGACATTGTTTAATGCGGTTTCACGACGGTTCATACCTTAACCTAACCTAACCTAACCTAACCTTACCTAACCTAACCTAACCTAACCCAACCCAACTTAACCTAACCTAACCTAACCTAAACTAACCTAACCCAACCTAACCTAACCTAACCTAACCTAACCCAACCTAACCCAACCCATCCCAACCTAACCTAACCTAATCTAACCTAACCTAACCTAACCAAACCTAACCTAACCTAACTTAACCTAACCTAACGTAACCTAACCTAACCTATTCTAACGTAACCTAACCTTACCTGACCTAACCTAACCTAACGTAACCTAACCTAACCTAACATAACCTAACGTAACCTAACCTAACGTAACCTAACCTAACCTAACCTAACCCAACCTAACCCAACCCAACCCAACAACACCCAACCCAACCTAACCTAACCTAACCTTACCTAACCTAACCAAATTATCCTTACCTAACCTAACCTAACCTAACGTAACCTAACCTAACCTAACCTAACGTAACCTAACCTAACGTAACCTAACCTAACCTAACCTAACCTAACCCAACCTAACCTAACCTAACCTAACCCAACTCAACCCAACCCAACCTAACCTAATCTTACCTAACCTAACCTAACCTAACCTAACCTAACCTAACCTAACCTAACCTAACCTAACGACGGTTGCAAGCGCTTTCACATTAAATATCGCAGTTCCCCACTTTTAATGGTGAAAAACACTGCATCTCAGTAATTGACATTGTTTAATGCGGTTTTACGACGGTTCATATCTTAACCTAACCTAACATTCGCACTTGTATCTAAAAATTGAAATTGAAATTGAAATTGAAATTTATTCCGCAACAACAAAATACATGTTACGAGGAGGGCAGGTAAAAGCTGTGAGAACAGCTTGAGAAGCCCTGACCCCCTAGTACACAGGGTAGCACAGAAAGACGTGCGGCTAAGGACAACCAAAATAAAAGTGTTTCACAATGTGCACTAAAAAAAGAAACAATGAAAGATTACAATGAAAGATCACCGAGGTAGTCGCTAGATCACATTATTATATAAACACTAATCGCAATTTTTTTGGTGATAAGCTAGATATATCAATGTTATGTTCCCTAATTATGCGGTTTAGAAGTGTAGGCAGTTGAAACTTTAACATTTGATTTCCGTATTTCGTTCTACATTTTGATATGTGCCACACTTCAGGTTGACGTACATTATAAGCAGGAAAATTTTTCTCTAACCTGGCTATTCTAGCAATCGTATCATTATTTTTCAATAAACCGAACTTATATAAACGGCTTAGTTTATAATCATATATTGATGCAACCTGAATGATGTAGTGTTTTTTAAACAATTCTGCTGTGTGGCTGCGATGTGGTAATTTAGAGGCAAGACGCAAAGCTTTTTTTTGCAAGATGGTAAGTTTGCAAACGTTTACAGTTGTCGTTGTGGACCATACAAGAAAGGCATAATTCAATAATGAAGAAAACAACGAGTTATATATGAGCATGTTTACAGAAACAGGAAAATAGTAGCAATGACGGCGCATGACGCCGATTATACGAGATAGTTTAGTAATAATATGGTTCACGTGATCATCCCATGTCATGTTTTGTGAAAAATACACGCCTAATGATTTAAAACTTTTGACGACTTCAATTTCTAAATTATTTAACGAAATGATGGGAAACTGAACTTGTGTGTGGCGGGGGTGAAATAAAACAGCTTTTGTTTTTTTTATGTTTAGTTTTAGAGAGTTTTCTTGGGCCCATGTGTTAATTTTAGACAGTGCGTTATTCGCTCGGCTACCTAGATCGCTGCTACATCTGCTTGAAAAAAACAAACTTGTGTCGTCAGCATATATAATGTAATGGGCAGATTCATCAATACGAACTATCTCATTAACGTAAAGTATAAAGAGAAACGGTCCCAAAATGCTTCCCTGCGGGACGCCTGTTTTAATGGATTTTGTTGCGGAATGTTTGCCTTGAATTACGACGAATTGAGTTCGGTGTTGCAAGTATGAAGTGATTAATTTGTGTGCAACGCCTCTTATACCGTAATGGTCCAACTTTTGTAGGAGAATTTTATGATTAATGAGGTCAAAGGCTTTTGAGAAATCAAGAAAAAGACCGAGTACCATATTTCGGGATTCAAAATTCTCTAGAATGTATTCTTTTTGTGCCAGTAGCGCGAGCTCAGTAGATTTATTTTTCCGGAAGCCATACTGCGCTGAAGTAATCAAGTTGAACTTGTCAGTAAAAGAGTTCAAACGTTTCAAAATTATTTTTTCCAGACCCTTAGAGAATACAGGTAGAATCGATATAGGGCGGTAGTTGGACATGTCATTTCTGGGACCCTTTTTATAGATAACTGTCACTTTTGCTATCTGCATGTTTCGCGGGAAATGTCCTGTGGACAAACATATGTTAAAAATGTAGGCAAGACAGGGTGCTAGTATGTCAATAACATACTTAACAGGTTTCATCTGAATATTGTCCGCGTCAGTGGCTTTGCTATTACTGAGTGTCAAAAATGTCGCTACTAATTCACTCTCTGAAATTGGCTCTAGAAATATTGTTTGGTTATTTCGAATATTCATATATTTTAAAGAAGTACTACTGGTTGTAGGGCCGCCAACTGACAAAAAGAAGTCGTTAAATGCATCAGCTAAATCAGGCCCTTGAATTTCTGTACCATCTTTCACAATTTTGGTTAATTCCTCCGGTGGATTATTAAGCGTACTGTTAATTGCCTTCCAAACGTTTTCTGTACGCCCTTGCGTTGAGTTAAACAGGTTCGAATAATATAGTTTCTTTTCATCACGAAGGCGTTTGGTGACAAAGTTTCGGTGCTTTTTAAATGCTTCGAGGGCTTCAGGGGACTTACTCACAATAAATGCCTTGAACAATTGGTCCCGCTTTCTTATAAGCTTAAGGCATTCTTTATTTACCCAAGGTTTCCGACTTTTTTTAAATGTTTTAAATGACTTTAGGGGAAAACATTGAAGGTATATTTCGGTGAACTTGTTCATAAATAAATCGTATGCCAAATTGGCGGCACTCGCTGCGAACACATTGCTCCAGTCGGTTCTGCCTAAGCGCTCTCTAAAGAGGGTTAGTGTTTCAGGATTTATAAGTCTATAGGAAAATTCTGCACGCACTTGTTTGGGTACGTTATTGAGTTGGTTAACAAACATAAATATAGGCATGTGGTCACTAATATTGTGAATCAAAGTGCCAGCCGTAACAAGGGAAGTATCAAAGTTTGTTATAAAAAGATCTAAGAGTGTTGATGACTGTGAAGTGATTCGCGTAGGAGCCGTTATAACATTTTGACAATAATGCGAGCTTAACATTGATTCAAGTTCTAATTTAACACTGCTCTCAGCTAACATGTTGATGTTGAGGTCACCACCTAAAATCAAGGCATATTTTTTTTCACTCACAAATTCTAACAGTGAGTCTAAAAAAGAAAAAAACAAACGGACATTATTTGATGGAGGGCGGTAACATACACAAAACACTGATGTACCACATCTAACAGTGAGTATTTCATATAGAGGAGAAATGCAGGAGAATTCAGACATCAATTCAGTCTATTTTACTTGAGATTAGCATAGCTACGCCACCACCCCTTTTGCCTGTGCGGTTCATGTAGTATGATTTATAAGTTGGAAACGTAAATACATCATCTTCCGAAGCAAACCACGTTTCCGAAAACATCACAACGTCAAAATTTACTTGTGCTTCACTAAAAAAATATTCGAGCTCATCCTGTTTATTCCTTCCCGATCTAAGGTTGAAATGAACGCAACTGAGGCTTTTTTCACAACAAGTGTCATACAAGTTTTTAAGATTAATAAGATCTATAGGTGCGGTTAAGGGAAACATGTTAAGACGAGTATCAAAAGAATATCAGGAAGTAAACAATGCAATGCGGGGTAACAGTATCACAGCTTATCAAGGTCACCCAAACGACGAATGACAACCGCGCTATCACCCTCTCTTTTCCTAACGAGAATCTTGCCGTTGCAGTGCCATGAAAAACGATAGCCATTGTTCTGTGCCCAGTCTTTTGCGTTGCGCAGCAGCTCTCTGTTTTGCTGGGTCATGTTTTCAGTGATCGAAACATTCGAAGCATCTCTTAGGGCTTTCCGCCTTCCTAGCCACTTATCACGAATTGATTGCTGGGCAAATCGAACTATAATTCCGGGTGTTTTGTTTGGCTTTGCCGGAAGTCTGTGGATAGCGGCGATGTCATTCCCAGTCAGCTCTGGCAGGTTAGCAATCTTGGCCACATCATTCAACTTACACAGCAAATTCTCGTCTGGCGTAACCCGGATGCCGTGAACTTCTATGTTTAGTCTCCGACTACGAAACTCGAGATCATTCACCGTAGCTTTCAGTTGTTGAATATCACTTGAGGTGCAGTCCGCCTCTAATTTCCCAACGCGTCTGTTTAAGCTACTAATGTCCTTTTCCTGCTTAGCTTGACAGTTCAAGATGTCATCGTACTTTTGTGACAACAGCTGGATTGAGACCTTAATCTCACCAACCTGAGCCGGCAGCCCTGCTAAAGCATCAAGCCTCCTAGTTATATCTGCCAGGCAAATGGTTAACTCAGAGTCCATTAAAAACGCTCTATTACAAACGCTCTATTAAAAACGCTCTATTACACTGTTTTGTTCACAATTACGATATTTGCATAACCTTACAGTTTTTCACCAACTTATTGCAGTACAGAACGCTGTATCTCGCTAAATGACATTGTTCTTTAAGGTTTCACGATGCTTGTTTTTGGTGGTTTCACGACTAGCTTAAACTAACATAACTCAACCTAATATAACCTTCGCACTTCTATCGTTAGAAAACGTTTTACTCGCTACTTTACATTGCTTTCTACAACATTACGACGGTTTCAAGCGCTTTCACATTAGATATCGCAGTTCCCAACTTGTAAAGGTGAAAAACACTGCATCTCACTAAGTGACATTGTTTATTGCGGTTTTGCGACGGTTCATACCTTAACCTAACGTAACCTAACCTAACCTAACCCAACCTAACATAACCTAACCTAACCTAACCTAACCTAACCAAACCTAACCTAACGTAACCTAACCTAACCTAACCTAACCTAACCTAACCTAACGACGTTTGCAAGTGCTTTCACATTAGATATCGCAGTTCCCAACTTGTAATGGTGAAAAACACTGCATCTCACTAAGTGACATTGTTTAATGCGGTTTTACGACAGTTCATATCTTAACCTAACCTAACATTCGTACTTGTATTGAAAAACGCTCTATTACATTGTTTCGTTCACAATTACGATATTTGCATAACCTCACAGTTTTTCACCAACTTATTGCAGTACAGAACGCTGTATCTCGCTAAATGACATTGTTCTTTAAGGTTTCACGATGCTTGCATGCGCTTTAACGAGAATATCACAATATAGCAGTTTCGCACTTGTAACGGTAGAACACGCAGTATTTGGCTTGTTCATGCCGTTTTGTGTGCTTTCACAACATTTCACCTATCGCAGTTTAATACTCGCTATAAAACAACACTATCTCGTTAGATGACGTCGTTTTTGGTAGTTTCACGACGCTACCTAGCCTAAACTAACCTAACCTAACCTAACCTTCGCACTTCTATCGTTAGAAAACGTTTTACTCGCCACTTTACAATGTTTTCTACAAGATTACGACGGTTTCATGCGCTTTCACATTAGATATCGTAGTTCCCGACTTGTAATGTTGAAAAACACTACATCTCACTAAGTGACATTGTTTAATGCGGTTTTACGACGGTTGATATGTCAACCTAACCTAACATTCGCACTTGTATCTAAAGACGCTCAATTACACTGTTTCGTTCAGAATTACGATATTTGCTTGACCTCACAGTTTCTCACCAACTTATTACAGTGCAGAACGCTGTATCTCGCTAAATGACATCGTTCTTCAAGGTTTCACGATACTTGCATGCGCTTTACCGAGAATGTCACAACATAGCAGTTTCGCACTTGTAACGGTACAACACGCAGTATTTGGCTTGTTCATGCCGTTTTGTGTGGTTTCACAACATTTTACCTATCGCAGTTTCGTACTCGCAATAAAACAACACTATCTCGTTAGATGAGGTCGTTTTTGGTGGTTTCACGACGCTACCTAGCTTAAACTAACATAACTCAACCTAACATAACCTTCGCACTTCTATCGTTAGAAAACGTTTTACTCGCTACTTTACATTGCTTTCTACAACATTACGACGGTTTCAAGCGCTTTCACATTAGATATCGCAGTTACCAACTTGTAAAGGTGAAAAACACTGCATCTCACTAAGTTACATTGTTTATTGCGGTTTTACGACGGTTCATACCTTAACCTAACGTAACCTAACCTAACCTAACCCAACCTAACCTAACCAAACCAAACCTAACCTAACCTAACCAAACCTAACCTAACGTAACCTAACCTAACCTAACCTAACCTAACCTAACCTAACCTAACGACGTTTGCAAGCGCTTTCACATTAGATATCGCAGTTCCCAACTTGTAATGGTGAAAAACACTGCATCTCACTAAGTGACATTGTTTAATGCGGTTTTACGACGGTTCATATCTTAACCTAACCTAACATTCGTACTTGTATTGAAAAACGCTCTTTTACACTGTTTCGTTCACAATTACGATATTTGCATAACCTCACAGTTTTTCACCAACTTATCGCAGTACAGAACGCTGTATCTCGCTAAATGACATTGTTCTTTAAGGTTTCACGATGCTTGCATGCGCTTTAACGAGAATATCACAATATAGCAGTTTCGCACTTGTAACGGTAGAACACGCAGTATTTGGCTTGTTCATGCCGTTTTGTGTGCTTTCACAATATTTCACCTATCGCAGTTTAATACTCGCTATAAAACAACACTATCTCGTTAGATGACGTCGTTTTTGGTAGTTTCACGACGCTACCTAGCCTAAACTAACCTAACCTAACCTAACCTTCGCACTTCTATCGTTAGAAAACGTTTTACTCGCAATTTTACAATGTTTTCTACAAGATTACGACGGTTTCATGCGCTTTCACATTAGATATCGCAGTTCCCGACTTGTAATGGTGAAAACACTGCATCTCACTAAGTGACATTGTTTAATGCGGTTTCACGACGGTTCATACCTTAACCTAACCTAACCTAACCTAACCTAACCTTACCTAACCTAACCTAACCTAACCCAACCCAACTTAACCTAACCTAACCTAACCTAAACTAACCTAACCCAACCTAACCTAACCTAACCTAACCTAACCCAACCTAACCCAACCCATCCCAACCTAACCTAACCTAATCTAACCTAACCTAACCTAACCAAACCTAACCTAACCTAACTTAACCTAACCTAACGTAACCTAACCTAACCTATTCTAACGTAACCTAACCTTACCTGACCTAACCTAACCTAACGTAACCTAACCTAACCTAACATAACCTAACGTAACCTAACCTAACGTAACCTAACCTAACCTAACCTAACCCAACCTAACCCAACCCAACCCAACAACACCCAACCCAACCTAACCTAACCTAACCTTACCTAACCTAACCAAATTATCCTTACCTAACCTAACCTAACCTAACGTAACCTAACCTAACCTAACCTAACGTAACCTAACCTAACGTAACCTAACCTAACCTAACCTAACCTAACCCAACCTAACCTAACCTAACCTAACCTAACCCAACTCAACCCAACCCAACCTAACCTAATCTTACCTAACCTAACCTAACCTAACCTAACCTAACCTAACCTAACCTAACCTAACCTAACCTAACGACGGTTGCAAGCGCTTTCACATTAAATATCGCAGTTCCCCACTTTTAATGGTGAAAAACACTGCATCTCAGTAATTGACATTGTTTAATGCGGTTTTACGACGGTTCATATCTTAACCTAACCTAACATTCGCACTTGTATCTAAAAACGCTCTATTACACTGTTTTGTTCACAATTACGATATTTGCATAACCTTACAGTTTTTCACCAACTTATTGCAGTACAGAACGCTGTATCTCGCTAAATGACATTGTTCTTTAAGGTTTCACGATGCTTGTTTTTGGTGGTTTCACGACTAGCTTAAACTAACATAACTCAACCTAATATAACCTTCGCACTTCTATCGTTAGAAAACGTTTTACTCGCTACTTTACATTGCTTTCTACAACATTACGACGGTTTCAAGCGCTTTCACATTAGATATCGCAGTTCCCAACTTGTAAAGGTGAAAAACACTGCATCTCACTAAGTGACATTGTTTATTGCGGTTTTACGACGGTTCATACCTTAACCTAACGTAACCTAACCTAACCTAACCCAACCTAACATAACCTAACCTAACCTAACCTAACCAAACCTAACCTAACGTAACCTAACCTAACCTAACCTAACCTAACCTAACCTAACGACGTTTGCAAGTGCTTTCACATTAGATATCTCAGTTCCCAACTTGTAATGGTGAAAAACACTGCATCTCACTAAGTGACATTGTTTAATGCGGTTTTACGACGGTTCATATCTTAACCTAACCTAACATTCGTACTTGTATTGAAAAACGCTCTATTACATTGTTTCGTTCACAATTACGATATTTGCATAACCTCACAGTTTTTCACCAACTTATTGCAGTACAGAACGCTGTATCTCGCTAAATGACATCGTTCTTTAAGGTTTCACGATGCTTGCATGCGCTTTAACGAGAATATCACAATATAGCAGTTTCGCACTTGTAACGGTAGAACACGCAGTATTTGGCTTGTTCATGCCGTTTTGTGTGCATTCACAACATTTTACCTATCGCAGTTTAATACTCGCAATAAAACAACACTATCTCGTTAGATGACGTCGTTTTTGGTAGTTTCACGACGCTACCTAGCTTAAACTAACCTAACCTAACCTAACCTTCGCACTTCTATCGTTAGAAAACGTTTTACTCGCAACTTTACAATGTTTTCTACAAGATTACGACGGTTTCATGCGCTTTCACATTAGATATCGTAGTTCCCGACTTGTAATGTTGAAAAACACTACATCTCACTAAGTGACATTGTTTAATGCGGTTTTACGACGGTTGATATGTCAACCTAACCTAACATTCGCACTTGTATCTAAAGACGCTCAATTACACTGTTTCGTTCACAATTACGATATTTGCTTGACCTCACAGTTTCTCACCAACTTATTACAGTACAGAACGCTGTATCTCGCTAAATGACATCGTTCTTTAAGGTTTCACGATACTTGCATGCGCTTTACCGAGAATGTCACAACATAGCAGTTTCGCACTTGTAACGGTACAACACGCAGTATTTGGCTTGTTCATGCCGTTTTGAGTGCTTTCACAACATTTTACCTGTCGCAGTTTCGTACTCGCATTAAAACAACACTATCTCGTTAGATGACGTCGTTTTTGGTGGTTTCACGACGCTACCTAGCTTAAACTAACATAACTCAAACTAACCGGACCTTCGCACTTCTATCGTTAGAAAACGTTTTATTCGCTACTTTACAATGTTTTCTACAAGATTACGACGGTTTCATGCGCTTTCACATTAGATATCGCAGTTCCCGACTTGTAATGGTGAAAAACACAGCATCTCACTAAGTGACATTGTTTAACGCGGTTTTAGCGCGGTTCATATCTTAACCTAACCTAACCTTACCTAAACCAACCTAACCTAACCTAACCTAACCAAACCTTACCTAACATACCCTAACCTAACCTAACCTAACCTAACCAAACCTAACCTAACCTAACCTAACGTAACCTAACCTAACCTAACCTAACCTAACGACGTTTGCAAGCGCTTTCACATTAGATATCGCAGTTCCCGACTTGTAATGGTGAAAAACACTGCATCTCACTAAGTGACATTGATTAATGCGGTTTTACGACGGTTCATATCTTAACCTAACCTAACATTCGCACTTGTATTAAAAAACGCTCTATTACACTGTTTCGTTCACAATTAGGATATTTGCATAACCTCACAGTTTTTCACCAACTTATTGCAGTACAGAACGCTGTATCTCGCTAAATGACATTGTTCTTTAAGGTTTCACGATGCTTGCATGCGCTTTAACGAGAATATCACAATATAGCAGTTTCGCACTTGTAACGGTAGAACACGCAGTATTTGGCTTGTTCATGCCGTTTTGTGTGCATTCACAACATTTCACCTATCGCAGTTTAATACTCGCAATAAAACAACACTATCTCGTTAGATGACGTCGTTTTTGGTAGTTTCACGACGCTACCTAGCCTAAACTAACCTAACCTAACCTAACCTTCGCACTTCTATCGTTAGAAAACGTTTTACTCGCAATTTTACAATGTTTTCTACAAGATTACGACGGTTTCATGCGCTTTCACATTAGATATCGCAGTTCCCGACTTGTAATGGTGAAAACACTGCATCTCACTAAGTGACATTGTTTAACGCGGTTTCACGACGGTTCATACCTTAACCTAACCTAACCTAACCTAACCTAACCTTACCTAACCTAACCTAACCTAACCCAACCCAACTTAACCTAACCTAGCCTAACCTAAACTAACCTAACCCAACCTAACCTAACCTAACCTAACCTAACTCAACCTAACCCAACCCATCCCAACCTAACCTAACCTAATCTAACCTAACCTAACCTAACCAAACCTAACCTAACCTAACTTAACCTAACCTAACGTAACCTAACCTAACCTATTCTAACGTAACCTAACCTTACCTGACCTAACCTAACCTAACGTAACCTAACCTAACCTAACATAACCTAACGTAACCTAACCTAACGTAACCTAACCTAACCTAACCTAACCCAACCTAACCCAACCCAACCCAACAACACCCAACCCAACCTAACCTAACCTAACCTTACCTAACCTAACCAAATTATCCTTACCTAACCTAACCTAACCTAACGTAACCTAACCTAACCTAACCTAACGTAACCTAACCTAACGTAACCTAACCTAACCTAACCTAACCTAACCCAACCTAACCTAACCTAACCTAACCTAACCCAACTCAACCCAACCTAACCTAATCTAACCTAACCTAACCTAACCTAACCTACTCTAACCTAACCTAACCTAACGACGGTTGCAAGCGCTTTCACATTAAATATCGCAGTTCCCCACTTTTAATGGTGAAAAACACTGCATCTCAGTAATTGACATTGTTTAATGCGGTTTTACGACGGTTCATATCTTAACCTAACCTAACATTCGCACTTGTATCTAAAAACGCTCTATTACACTGTTTTGTTCACAATTACGATATTTGCATAACCTTACAGTTTTTCACCAACTTATTGCAGTACAGAACGCTGTATCTCGCTAAATGACATTGTTCTTTAAGGTTTCACGATGCTTGTTTTTGGTGGTTTCACGACTAGCTTAAACTAACATAACTCAACCTAATATAACCTTCGCACTTCTATCGTTAGAACACGTTTTACTCGCTACTTTACATTGCTTTCTACAACATTACGACGGTTTCAAGCGCTTTCACATTAGATATCGCAGTTCCCAACTTGTAAAGGTGAAAAACACTGCATCTCACTAAGTGACATTGTTTATTGCGGTTTTACGACGGTTCATACCTTAACCTAACGTAACCTAACCTAACCTAACCCAACCTAACATAACCTAACCTAACCTAACCTAACCTAACCAAACCTAACCTAACGTAACCTAACCTAACCTAACCTAACCTAACCTAACCTAACGACGTTTGCAAGTGCTTTCACATTAGATATCGCAGTTCCCAACTTGTAATGGTGAAAAACACTGCATCTCACTAAGTGACATTGTTTAATGCGGTTTTACGACAGTTCATATCTTAACCTAACCTAACATTCGTACTTGTATTGAAAAACGCTCTATTACATTGTTTCGTTCACAATTACGATATTTGCATAACCTCACAGTTTTTCACCAACTTATTGCAGTACAGAACGCTGTATCTCGCTAAATGACATTGTTCTTTAAGGTTTCACGATGCTTGCATGCGCTTTAACGAGAATATCACAATATAGCAGTTTCGCACTTGTAACGGTAGAACACGCAGTATTTGGCTTGTTCATGCCGTTTTGTGTGCTTTCACAACATTTCACCTATCGCAGTTTAATACTCGCTATAAAACAACACTATCTCGTTAGATGACGTCGTTTTTGGTAGTTTCACGACGCTACCTAGCCTAAACTAACCTAACCTAACCTAACCTTCGCACTTCTATCGTTAGAAAACGTTTTACTCGCCACTTTACAATGTTTTCTACAAGATTACGACGGTTTCATGCGCTTTCACATTAGATATCGTAGTTCCCGACTTGTAATGTTGAAAAACACTACATCTCACTAAGTGACATTGTTTAATGCGGTTTTACGACGGTTGATATGTCAACCTAACCTAACATTCGCACTTGTATCTAAAGACGCTCAATTACACTGTTTCGTTCAGAATTACGATATTTGCTTGACCTCACAGTTTCTCACCAACTTATTACAGTGCAGAACGCTGTATCTCGCTAAATGACATCGTTCTTCAAGGTTTCACGATACTTGCATGCGCTTTACCGAGAATGTCACAACATAGCAGTTTCGCACTTGTAACGGTACAACACGCAGTATTTGGCTTGTTCATGCCGTTTTGTGTGCTTTCACAACATTTTACCTATCGCAGTTTCGTACTCGCAATAAAACAACACTATCTCGTTAGATGAGGTCGTTTTTGGTGGTTTCACGACGCTACCTAGCTTAAACTAACATAACTCAACCTAACATAACCTTCGCACTTCTATCGTTAGAAAACGTTTTACTCGCTACTTTACATTGCTTTCTACAACATTACGACGGTTTCAAGCGCTTTCACATTAGATATCGCAGTTACCAACTTGTAAAGGTGAAAAACACTGCATCTCACTAAGTGACATTGTTTATTGCGGTTTTACGACGGTTCATACCTTAACCTAACGTAACCTAACCTAACCTAACCCAACCTAACCTAACCAAACCTAACCTAACCTAACCTAACCAAACCTAACCTAACGTAACCTAACCTAACCTAACCTAACCTAACCTAACCTAACGACGTTTGCAAGCGCTTTCACATTAGATATCGCAGTTCCCAACTTGTAATGGTGAAAAACACTGCATCTCACTAAGTGACATTGTTTAATGCGGTTTTACGACGGTTCATATCTTAACCTAACCTAACATTCGTACTTGTATTGAAAAACGCTCTTTTACACTGTTTCGTTCACAATTACGATATTTGCATAACCTCACAGTTTTTCACCAACTTATCGCAGTACAGAACGCTGTATCTCGCTAAATGACATTGTTCTTTAAGGTTTCACGATGCTTGCATGCGCTTTAACGAGAATATCACAATATAGCAGTTTCGCACTTGTAACGGTAGAACACGCAGTATTTGGCTTGTTCATGCCGTTTTGTGTGCTTTCACAATATTTCACCTATCGCAGTTTAATACTCGCTATAAAACAACACTATCTCGTTAGATGACGTCGTTTTTGGTAGTTTCACGACGCTACCTAGCCTAAACTAACCTAACCTAACCTAACCTTCGCACTTCTATCGTTAGAAAACGTTTTACTCGCAATTTTACAATGTTTTCTACAAGATTACGACGGTTTCATGCGCTTTCACATTAGATATCGCAGTTCCCGACTTGTAATGGTGAAAACACTGCATCTCACTAAGTGACATTGTTTAATGCGGTTTCACGACGGTTCATACCTTAACCTAACCTAACCTAACCTAACCTAACCTTACCTAACCTAACCTAACCTAACCCAACCCAACTTAACCTAACCTAACCTAACCTAAACTAACCTAACCCAACCTAACCTAACCTAACCTAACCTAACCCAACCTAACCCAACCCATCCCAACCTAACCTAACCTAATCTAACCTAACCTAACCTAACCAAACCTAACCTAACCTAACTTAACCTAACCTAACGTAACCTAACCTAACCTATTCTAACGTAACCTAACCTTACCTGACCTAACCTAACCTAACGTAACCTAACCTAACCTAACATAACCTAACGTAACCTAACCTAACGTAACCTAACCTAACCTAACCTAACCCAACCTAACCCAACCCAACCCAACAACACCCCACCCAACCTAACCTAACCTAACCTTACCTAACCTAACCTAACCTAACGTAACCTAACCTAACCTAACCTAACGTAACCTAACCTAACGTAACCTAACCTAACCTAACCTAACCTAACCCAACCTAACCTAACCTAACCTAACCTAACCCAACTCAACCCAACCTAACCTAATCTAACCTAACCTAACCTAACCTAACCTACTCTAACCTAACCTAACCTAACGACGGTTGCAAGCGCTTTCACATTAAATATCGCAGTTCCCCACTTTTAATGGTGAAAAACACTGCATCTCAGTAATTGACATTGTTTAATGCGGTTTTACGACGGTTCATATCTTAACCTAACCTAACATTCGCACTTGTATCTAAAAACGCTCTATTACACTGTTTTGTTCACAATTACGATATTTGCATAACCTTACAGTTTTTCACCAACTTATTGCAGTACAGAACGCTGTATCTCGCTAAATGACATTGTTCTTTAAGGTTTCACGATGCTTGTTTTTGGTGGTTTCACGACTAGCTTAAACTAACATAACTCAACCTAATATAACCTTCGCACTTCTATCGTTAGAACACGTTTTACTCGCTACTTTACATTGCTTTCTACAACATTACGACGGTTTCAAGCGCTTTCACATTAGATATCGCAGTTCCCAACTTGTAAAGGTGAAAAACACTGCATCTCACTAAGTGACATTGTTTATTGCGGTTTTACGACGGTTCATACCTTAACCTAACGTAACCTAACCTAACCTAACCCAACCTAACATAACCTAACCTAACCTAACCTAACCTAACCAAACCTAACCTAACGTAACCTAACCTAACCTAACCTAACCTAACCTAACCTAACGACGTTTGCAAGTGCTTTCACATTAGATATCGCAGTTCCCAACTTGTAATGGTGAAAAACACTGCATCTCACTAAGTGACATTGTTTAATGCGGTTTTACGACAGTTCATATCTTAACCTAACCTAACATTCGTACTTGTATTGAAAAACGCTCTATTACATTGTTTCGTTCACAATTACGATATTTGCATAACCTCACAGTTTTTCACCAACTTATTGCAGTACAGAACGCTGTATCTCGCTAAATGACATTGTTCTTTAAGGTTTCACGATGCTTGCATGCGCTTTAACGAGAATATCACAATATAGCAGTTTCGCACTTGTAACGGTAGAACACGCAGTATTTGGCTTGTTCATGCCGTTTTGTGTGCTTTCACAACATTTCACCTATCGCAGTTTAATACTCGCTATAAAACAACACTATCTCGTTAGATGACGTCGTTTTTGGTAGTTTCACGACGCTACCTAGCCTAAACTAACCTAACCTAACCTAACCTTCGCACTTCTATCGTTAGAAAACGTTTTACTCGCCACTTTACAATGTTTTCTACAAGATTACGACGGTTTCATGCGCTTTCACATTAGATATCGTAGTTCCCGACTTGTAATGTTGAAAAACACTACATCTCACTAAGTGACATTGTTTAATGCGGTTTTACGACGGTTGATATGTCAACCTAACCTAACATTCGCACTTGTATCTAAAGACGCTCAATTACACTGTTTCGTTCAGAATTACGATATTTGCTTGACCTCACAGTTTCTCACCAACTTATTACAGTGCAGAACGCTGTATCTCGCTAAATGACATCGTTCTTCAAGGTTTCACGATACTTGCATGCGCTTTACCGAGAATGTCACAACATAGCAGTTTCGCACTTGTAACGGTACAACACGCAGTATTTGGCTTGTTCATGCCGTTTTGTGTGCTTTCACAACATTTTACCTATCGCAGTTTCGTACTCGCAATAAAACAACACTATCTCGTTAGATGAGGTCGTTTTTGGTGGTTTCACGACGCTACCTAGCTTAAACTAACATAACTCAACCTAACATAACCTTCGCACTTCTATCGTTAGAAAACGTTTTACTCGCTACTTTACATTGCTTTCTACAACATTACGACGGTTTCAAGCGCTTTCACATTAGATATCGCAGTTACCAACTTGTAAAGGTGAAAAACACTGCATCTCACTAAGTGACATTGTTTATTGCGGTTTTACGACGGTTCATACCTTAACCTAACGTAACCTAACCTAACCTAACCCAACCTAACCTAACCAAACCTAACCTAACCTAACCTAACCAAACCTAACCTAACGTAACCTAACCTAACCTAACCTAACCTAACCTAACGACGTTTGCAAGCGCTTTCACATTAGATATCGCAGTTCCCAACTTGTAATGGTGAAAAACACTGCATCTCACTAAGTGACATTGTTTAATGCGGTTTTACGACGGTTCATATCTTAACCTAACCTAACATTCGTACTTGTATTGAAAAACGCTCTTTTACACTGTTTCGTTCACAATTACGATATTTGCATAACCTCACAGTTTTTCACCAACTTATCGCAGTACAGAACGCTGTATCTCGCTAAATGACATTGTTCTTTAAGGTTTCACGATGCTTGCATGCGCTTTAACGAGAATATCACAATATAGCAGTTTCGCACTTGTAACGGTAGAACACGCAGTATTTGGCTTGTTCATGCCGTTTTGTGTGCTTTCACAATATTTCACCTATCGCAGTTTAATACTCGCTATAAAACAACACTATCTCGTTAGATGACGTCGTTTTTGGTAGTTTCACGACGCTACCTAGCCTAAACTAACCTAACCTAACCTAACCTTCGCACTTCTATCGTTAGAAAACGTTTTACTCGCAATTTTACAATGTTTTCTACAAGATTACGACGGTTTCATGCGCTTTCACATTAGATATCGCAGTTCCCGACTTGTAATGGTGAAAACACTGCATCTCACTAAGTGACATTGTTTAACGCGGTTTCACGACGGTTCATACCTTAACCTAACCTAACCTAACCTAACCTAACCTTACCTAACCTAACCTAACCTAACCCAACCCAACTTAACCTAACCTAGCCTAACCTAAACTAACCTAACCCAACCTAACCTAACCTAACCTAACCTAACCCAACCTAACCCAACCCATCCCAACCTAACCTAACCTAATCTAACCTAACCTAACCTAACCAAACCTAACCTAACCTAACTTAACCTAACCTAACGTAACCTAACCTAACCTATTCTAACGTAACCTAACCTTACCTGACCTAACCTAACCTAACGTAACCTAACCTAACCTAACATAACCTAACGTAACCTAACCTAACGTAACCTAACCTAACCTAACCTAACCCAACCTAACCCAACCCAACCCAACAACACCCAACCCAACCTAACCTAACCTAACCTTACCTAACCTAAACAAATTATCCTTACCTAACCTAACCTAACCTAACGTAACCTAACCTAACCTAACCTAACGTAACCTAACCTAACGTAACCTAACCTAACCTAACCTAACCTAACCCAACCTAACCTAACCTAACCTAACCTAACCCAACTCAACCCAACCTAACCTAATCTAACCTAACCTAACCTAACCTAACCTACTCTAACCTAACCTAACCTAACGACGGTTGCAAGCGCTTTCACATTAAATATCGCAGTTCCCCACTTTTAATGGTGAAAAACACTGCATCTCAGTAATTGACATTGTTTAATGCGGTTTTACGACGGTTCATATCTTAACCTAACCTAACATTCGCACTTGTATCTAAAAACGCTCTATTACACTGTTTTGTTCACAATTACGATATTTGCATAACCTTACAGTTTTTCACCAACTTATTGCAGTACAGAACGCTGTATCTCGCTAAATGACATTGTTCTTTAAGGTTTCACGATGCTTGTTTTTGGTGGTTTCACGACTAGCTTAAACTAACATAACTCAACCTAATATAACCTTCGCACTTCTATCGTTAGAACACGTTTTACTCGCTACTTTACATTGCTTTCTACAACATTACGACGGTTTCAAGCGCTTTCACATTAGATATCGCAGTTCCCAACTTGTAAAGGTGAAAAACACTGCATCTCACTAAGTGACATTGTTTATTGCGGTTTTACGACGGTTCATACCTTAACCTAACGTAACCTAACCTAACCTAACCCAACCTAACATAACCTAACCTAACCTAACCTAACCTAACCAAACCTAACCTAACGTAACCTAACCTAACCTAACCTAACCTAACCTAACCTAACGACGTTTGCAAGTGCTTTCACATTAGATATCGCAGTTCCCAACTTGTAATGGTGAAAAACACTGCATCTCACTAAGTGACATTGTTTAATGCGGTTTTACGACAGTTCATATCTTAACCTAACCTAACATTCGTACTTGTATTGAAAAACGCTCTATTACATTGTTTCGTTCACAATTACGATATTTGCATAACCTCACAGTTTTTCACCAACTTATTGCAGTACAGAACGCTGTATCTCGCTAAATGACATTGTTCTTTAAGGTTTCACGATGCTTGCATGCGCTTTAACGAGAATATCACAATATAGCAGTTTCGCACTTGTAACGGTAGAACACGCAGTATTTGGCTTGTTCATGCCGTTTTGTGTGCTTTCACAACATTTCACCTATCGCAGTTTAATACTCGCTATAAAACAACACTATCTCGTTAGATGACGTCGTTTTTGGTAGTTTCACGACGCTACCTAGCCTAAACTAACCTAACCTAACCTAACCTTCGCACTTCTATCGTTAGAAAACGTTTTACTCGCCACTTTACAATGTTTTCTACAAGATTACGACGGTTTCATGCGCTTTCACATTAGATATCGTAGTTCCCGACTTGTAATGTTGAAAAACACTACATCTCACTAAGTGACATTGTTTAATGCGGTTTTACGACGGTTGATATGTCAACCTAACCTAACATTCGCACTTGTATCTAAAGACGCTCAATTACACTGTTTCGTTCAGAATTACGATATTTGCTTGACCTCACAGTTTCTCACCAACTTATTACAGTGCAGAACGCTGTATCTCGCTAAATGACATCGTTCTTCAAGGTTTCACGATACTTGCATGCGCTTTACCGAGAATGTCACAACATAGCAGTTTCGCACTTGTAACGGTACAACACGCAGTATTTGGCTTGTTCATGCCGTTTTGTGTGCTTTCACAACATTTTACCTATCGCAGTTTCGTACTCGCAATAAAACAACACTATCTCGTTAGATGAGGTCGTTTTTGGTGGTTTCACGACGCTACCTAGCTTAAACTAACATAACTCAACCTAACATAACCTTCGCACTTCTATCGTTAGAAAACGTTTTACTCGCTACTTTACATTGCTTTCTACAACATTACGACGGTTTCAAGCGCTTTCACATTAGATATCGCAGTTCCCAACTTGTAAAGGTGAAAAACACTGCATCTCACTAAGTGACATTGTTTATTGCGGTTTTACGACGGTTCATACCTTAACCTAACGTAACCTAACCTAACCTAACCCCACCTAACCTAACCAAACCTAACCTAACCTAACCTAACCAAACCTAACCTAACGTAACCTAACCTAACCTAACCTAACCTAACCTAACCTAACCTAACGACGTTTGCAAGCGCTTTCATCTTAGATATCGCAGTTCCCAACTTGTAATGGTGAAAAACACTGCATCTCACTAAGTGACATTGTTTAATGCGGTTTTACGACGGTTCATATCTTAACCTAACCTAACATTCGTACTTGTATTGAAAAACGCTCTATTACACTGTTTCGTTCACAATTACGATATTTGCACAACCTCACAGTTTTTCACCAACTTATTGCAGTACAGAACGCTGTATCTCGCTAAATGACATTGTTCTTTAAGGTTTCACGATGCTTGCATGCGCTTTAACGAGAATATCACAATATAGCAGTTTCGCACTTGTAACGGTAGAACACGCAGTATTTGGCTTGTTCATGCCGTTTTGTGTGCATTCACAACATTTCACCTATCGCAGTTTAATACTCGCAATGAAACAACACTATCTCGTTAGATGACGTCGTTTTTGGTAGTTTCACGACGCTACCTAGCCTAAACTAACCTAACCTAACCTAACCTTCGCACTTCTATCGTTAGAAAACGTTTTACTCGCAATTTTACAATGTTTTCTACAAGATTACGACGGTTTCATGCGCTTTCACATTAGATATCGCAGTTCCCGACTTTTAATGGTGAAAACACTGCATCTCACTAAGTGACATTGTTTAATGCGGTTTCACGACGGTTCATACCTTAACCTAACCTAACCTAACCTAACCTAACCTAACCTTACCTAACCTAACCTAACCTAACCCAACCCAACTTAACCTAACCTAACCTAACCTAAACTAACCTAACCCAACCTAACCTAACCTAACCTAACCCAACCTAACCCAACCCATCCCAACCTAACCTAACCTAATCTAACCTAACCTAACCTAACCAAACCTAACCTAACCTAACTTAACCTAACCTAACGTAACCTAACCTAACCTATTCTAACGTAACCTAACCTTACCTGACCTAACCTAACCTAACGTAACCTAACCTAACCTAACATAACCTAACGTAACCTAACCTAACCTAACCTAACGTAACCTAACCTAACCTAACCCAACCTAACCCAACCCAACCCAACAACACCCAACCCAACCTAACCTAACCTAACCTAACCTTACCTAACCTAACCAAATTATCCTTACCTAACCTAACCTAACCTAACGTAACCTAACCTAACCTAACGTAACCTAACCTAACGTAACCTAACCTAACCTAACCTAACCTAACCAACCTAACCTAACCTAACCTAACCTAACCCAACTCAACCCAACCTAACCTAATCTAACCTAACCTAACCTAACCTAACCTAACCTAACCTAACCTAACCTAACGACGGTTGCAAGCGCTTTCACATTAAATATCGCAGTTCCCCACTTTTAATGGTGAAAAACACTGCATCTCAGTAATTGACATTGTTTAATGCGGTTTTACGACGGTTCATATCTTAACCTAACCTAACATTCGCACTTGTATCTAAAAACGCTCTATTACACTGTTTTGTTCACAATTACGATATTTGCATAACCTTACAGTTTTTCACCAACTTATTGCAGTACAGAACGCTGTATCTCGCTAAATGATTGTTCTTTAAGGTTTCACGATGCTTGTTTTTGGTGGTTTCACGACTAGCTTAAACTAACATAACTCAACCTAATATAACCTTCGCACTTCTATCGTTAGAAAACGTTTTACTCGCTACTTTACATTGCTTTCTACAACATTACGACGGTTTCAAGCGCTTTCACATTAGATATCGCAGTTCCCAACTTGTAAAGGTGAAAAACACTGCATCTCACTAAGTGACATTGTTTATTGCGGTTTTACGACGGTTCATACCTTAACCTAACGTAACCTAACCTAACCTAACCCAACCTAACATAACCTAACCTAACCTAACCTAACCTAACCAAACCTAACCTAACGTAACCTAACCTAACCTAACCTAACCTAACCTAACGACGTTTGCAAGTGCTTTCACATTAGATATCGCAGTTCCCAACTTGTAATGGTGAAAAACACTGCATCTCACTAAGTGACATTGTTTAATGCGGTTTTACGACGGTTCATATCTTAACCTAACCTAACATTCGTACTTGTATTGAAAAACGCTCTATTACATTGTTTCGTTCACAATTACGATATTTGCATAACCTCACAGTTTTTCTCCAACTTATTGCAGTACAGAACGCTGTATCTCGCTAAATGACATCGTTCTTTAAGGTTTCACGATGCTTGCATGCGCTTTAACGAGAATATCACAATATAGCAGTTTCGCACTTGTAACGGTAGAACACGCCGTATTTGGCTTGTTCATGCCGTTTTGTGTGCATTCACAACATTTTACCTATCGCAGTTTAATACTCGCAATAAAACAACACTATCTCGTTAGATGACGTCGTTTTTGGTAGTTTCACGACGCTACCTAGCTTAAACTAACCTAACCTAACCTAACCTTCGCACTTCTATCGTTAGAAAACGTTTTACTCGCAACTTTACAATGTTTTCTACAAGATTACGACGGTTTCATTTGCTTTCACATTAGATATCGTAGTTCCCGACTTGTAATGTTGAAAAACACTACATCTCACTAAGTGACATTGTTTAATGCGGTTTTACGACGGTTGATATGTCAACCTAACCTAACATTCGCACTTGTATCTAAAGACGCTCAATTACACTGTTTCGTTCACAATTACGATATTTGCTTGACCTCACAGTTTCTCACCAACTTATTACAGTACAGAACGCTGTATCTCGCTAAATGACATCGTTCTTTAAGGTTTCACGATACTTGCATGCGCTTTACCGAGAATGTCACAACATAGCAGTTTCGCACTTGTAACGGTACAACACGCAGTATTTGGCTTGTTCATGCCGTTTTGAGTGCTTTCACAACATTTTACCTGTCGCAGTTTCGTACTCGCATTAAAACAACACTATCTCGTTAGATAACGTCGTTTTTGGTGGTTTCACGACGCTACCTAGCTTAAACTAACATAACTCAAACTAACCGGACCTTCGCACTTCTATCGTTTGAAAACGTTTTATTCGCTACTTTACAATGTTTTCTACAAGATTACGACGGTTTCATGCGCTTTCACATTAGATATCGCAGTTCCCGACTTGTAATGGTGAAAAACACAGCATCTCACTAAGTGACATTGTTTAACGCGGTTTTAGCGCGGTTCATATCTTAACCTAACCTAACCTTACCTAAACCAACCTAACCTAACCTAACCTAACCAAACCTTACCTAACATACCCTAACCTAACCTAACCTAACCTAACCAAACCTAACCTAACCTAACCTAACGTAACCTAACCTAACCTAACCTAACCTAACGACGTTTGCAAGCGCTTTCACATTAGATATCGCAGTTCCCGACTTGTAATGGTGAAAAACACTGCATCTCACTAAGTGACATTGATTAATGCGGTTTTACGACGGTTCATATCTTAACCTAACCTAACATTCGCACTTGTATTAAAAAACGCTCTATTACACTGTTTCGTTCACAATTAGGATATTTGCATAACCTCACAGTTTTTCACCAACTTATTGCAGTACAGAACGCTGTATCTCGCTAAATGACATTGTTCTTTAAGGTTTCACGATGCTTGCATGCGCTTTAACGAGAATATCACAATATAGCAGTTTCGCACTTGTAACGGTAGAACACGCAGTATTTGGCTTGTTCATGCCGTTTTGTGTGCTTTCACAACATTTCACCTATCGCAGTTTAATACTCGCTATAAAACAACACTATCTCGTTAGATGACGTCGTTTTTGGTAGTTTCACGACGCTACCTAGCCTAAACTAACCTAACCTAACCTAACCTTCGCACTTCTATCGTTAGAAAACGTTTTACTCGCCACTTTACAATGTTTTCTACAAGATTACGACGGTTTCATGCGCTTTCACATTAGATATCGTAGTTCCCGACTTGTAATGTTGAAAAACACTACATCTCACTAAGTGACATTGTTTAATGCGGTTTTACGACGGTTGATATGTCAACCTAACCTAACATTCGCACTTGTATCTAAAGACGCTCAATTACACTGTTTCGTTCAGAATTACGATATTTGCTTGACCTCACAGTTTCTCACCAACTTATTACAGTGCAGAACGCTGTATCTCGCTAAATGAAATCGTTCTTCAAGGTTTCACGATACTTGCATGCGCTTTACCGAGAATGTCACAACATAGCAGTTTCGCACTTGTAACGGTACAACACGCAGTATTTGGCTTGTTCATGCCGTTTTGTGTGCTTTCACAACATTTTACCTATCGCAGTTTCGTACTCGCAATAAAACAACACTATCTCGTTAGATGAGGTCGTTTTTGGTGGTTTCACGACGCTACCTAGCTTAAACTAACATAACTCAACCTAACATAACCTTCGCACTTCTATCGTTAGAAAACGTTTTACTCGCTACTTTACATTGCTTTCTACAACATTACGACGGTTTCAAGCGCTTTCACATTAGATATCGCAGTTCCCAACTTGTAAAGGTGAAAAACACTGCATCTCACTAAGTGACATTGTTTATTGCGGTTTTACGACGGTTCATACCTTAACCTAACGTAACCTAACCTAACCTAACCCAACCTAACCTAACCAAACCTAACCTAACCTAACCTAACCAAACCTAACCTAACGTAACCTAACCTAACCTAACCTAACCTAACCTAACGACGTTTGCAAGCGCTTTCATCTTAGATATCGCAGTTCCCAACTTGTAATGGTGAAAAACACTGCATCTCACTAAGTGACATTGTTTAATGCGGTTTTACGACGGTTCATATCTTAACCTAACCTAACATTCGTACTTGTATTGAAAAACGCTCTATTACACTGTTTCGTTCACAATTACGATATTTGCATAACCTCACAGTTTTTCACCAACTTATTGCAGTACAGAACGCTGTATCTCGCTAAATGACATTGTTCTTTAAGGTTTCACGATGCTTGCATGCGCTTTAACGAGAATATCACAATATAGCAGTTTCGCACTTGTAACGGTAGAACACGCAGTATTTGGCTTGTTCATGCCGTTTTGTGTGCATTCACAACATTTCACCTATCGCAGTTTAATACTCGCAATGAAACAACACTATCTCGTTAGATGACGTCGTTTTTCGTAGTTTCACGACGCTACCTAGCCTAAACTAACCTAACCTAACCTAACCTTCGCACTTCTATCGTTAGAAAACGTTTTACTCGCAATTTTACAATGTTTTCTACAAGATTACGACGGTTTCATGCGCTTTCACATTAGATATCGCAGTTCCCGACTTTTAATGGTGAAAACACTGCATCTCACTAAGTGACATTGTTTAATGCGGTTTCACGACGGTTCATACCTTAACCTAACCTAACCTAACCTAACCTTACCTAACCTAACCTAACCTAACCCAACCCAACTTAACCTAACCTAACCTAACCTAAACTAACCTAACCCAACCTAACCTAACCTAACCTAACCTAACCCAACCTAACCCAACCCATCCCAACCTAACCTAACCTAATCTAACCTAACCTAACCTAACCAAACCTAACCTAACCTAACTTAACCTAACCTAACGTAACCTAACCTAACCTATTCTAACGTAACCTAACCTTACCTGACCTAACCTAACCTAACGTAACCTAACCTAACCTAACATAACCTAACGTAACCTAACCTAACCTAACCTAACGTAACCTAACCTAACCTAACCCAACCTAACCCAACCCAACCCAACAACACCCAACCCAACCTAACCTAACCTAACCTAACCTTACCTAACCTAACCAAATTATCCTTACCTAACCTAACCTAACCTAACGTAACCTAACCTAACCTAACCTAACGTAACCTAACCTAACGTAACCTAACCTAACCTAACCTAACCTAACCAACCTAACCTAACCTAACCTAACCTAACCCAACTCAACCCAACCTAACCTAATCTAACCTAACCTAACCTAACCTAACCTAACCAAACCTAACCTAACCTAACCTAACCTAACCTAACGACGGTTGCAAGCGCTTTCACATTAAATATCGCAGTTCCCCACTTTTAATGGTGAAAAACACTGCATCTCAGTAATTGACATTGTTTAATGCGGTTTTACGACGGTTCATATCTTAACCTAACCTAACATTCGCACTTGTATCTAAAAACGCTCTATTACACTGTTTTGTTCACAATTACGATATTTGCATAACCTTACAGTTTTTCACCAACTTATTGCAGTACAGAACGCTGTATCTCGCTAAATGACATTGTTCTTTAAGGTTTCACGATGCTTGTTTTTGGTGGTTTCACGACTAGCTTAAACCAACATAACTCAACCTAACATAACCTTCGCACTTCTATCGTCAGAAAACGTTTTACTCGCTACTTTACATTGCTTTCTACAACATTACGACGGTTTCAAGCGCTTTCACATTAGATATCGCAGTTCCCAACTTGTAAAGGTGAAAAACACTGCATCTCACTAAGTGACATTGTTTATTGCGGTTTTACGACGGTTCATACCTTAACCTAACGTAACCTAACCTAACCTAACCCAACCTAACATAACCTAACCTAACCTAACCTAACCAAACCTAACCTAACGTAACCTAACCTAACCTAACCTAACCTAACCTAACCTAACGACGTTTGCAAGTGCTTTCACATTAGATATCGCAATTCCCAACTTGTAATGGTGAAAAACACTGCATCTCACTAAGTGACATTGTTTAATGCGGTTTTACGACGGTTCATATCTTAACCTAACCTAACATTCGTACTTGTATTGAAAAACGCTCTATTACATTGTTTCGTTCACAATTACGATATTTGCATAACCTCACAGTTTTTCACCAACTTATTGCAGTACAGAACGCTGTATCTCGCTAAATGACATCGTTCTTTAAGGTTTCACGATGCTTGCATGCGCTTTAACGAGAATATCACAATATAGCAGTTTCGCACTTGTAACGGTAGAACACGCAGTATTTGGCTTGTTCATGCCGTTTTGTGTGCATTCACAACATTTTACCTAGCGCAGTTTAATACTCGCAATAAAACAACACTATCTCGTTATATGACGTCGTTTTTAATAGTTTCACGACGCTACCTAGCTTAAACTAACCTAACCTAACCTAACCTTCGCACTTCTATCGTTAGAAAACGTTTTACTCGCAACTTTACAATGTTTTCTACAAGATTACGACGGTTTCATGCGCTTTCACATTAGATATCGTAGTTCCCGACTTGTAATGTTGAAAAACACTACATCTCACTAAGTGACATTGTTTCATGCGGTTTTACGACGGTTGATATGTCAACCTAACCTAACATTCGCACTTGTATCTAAAGACGCTCAATTACACTGTTTCGTTCACAATTACGATATTTGCTTGACCTCACAGTTTCTCACCAACTTATTACAGTACAGAACGCTGTATCTCGCTAAATGACATCGTTCTTTAAGGTTTCACGATACTTGCATGCGCTTTACCGAGAATGTCACAACATAGCACTTTCGCACTTGTAACGGTACAACACGCAGTATTTGGCTTGTTCATGCCGTTTTGAGTGCTTTCACAACATTTTACCTGTCGCAGTTTCGTACTCGCATTAAAACAACACTATCTCGTTAGATGACGTCGTTTTTGGTGGTTTCACGACGCTACCTAGCTTAAACTAACATAACTCAAACTAACCGGACCTTCGCACTTCTATCGTTAGAAAACGTTTTATTCGCTACTTTACAATGTTTTCTACAAGATTACGACGGTTTCATGCGCTTTCACATTAGATATCGCAGTTCCCGACTTGTAATGGTGAAAAACACAGCATCTCACTAAGTGACATTGTTTAACGCGGTTTTAGCGCGGTTCATATCTTAACCTAACCTAACCTTACCTAAACCAACCTAACCTAACCTAACCTAACCAAACCTTACCTAACATACCCTAACCTAACCTAACCTAACCTAACCAAACCTAACCTAACCTAACCTAACGTAACCTAACCTAACCTAACCTAACCTAACCTAACGACGTTTGCAAGCGCTTTCACATTAGATATCGCAGTTCCCGACTTGTAATGGTGAAAAACACTGCATCTCACTAAGTGACATTGATTAATGCGGTTTTACGACGGTTCATATCTTAACCTAACCTAACATTCGCACTTGTATTAAAAAACGCTCTATTACACTGTTTCGTTCACATCTACGATATTTGCTTGACCTCACAGTTTCTCACCAACTTATTACAGTACAGAACGCTGTATCTCGCTAAATGACATCGTTCTTTAAGGTTTCACGATACTTGCATGCGCTTTACCGAGAATGTCACAACATAGCACTTTCGCACTTGTAACGGTACAACACGCAGTATTTGGCTTGTTCATGCCGTTTTGTGTGCTTTCACAACATTTTACCTATCGCAGTTTCGTACTCGCAATAAAACAACACTATCTCGTTAGATGACGTCGTTTTTGGTGGTTTCACGACGCTACCTAGCTTAAACTAACATAACTCAACCTAACATAACCTTCGCACTTCTATCGTTAGAAAACGTTTTACTCGCTACTTTACATTGCTTTCTACAACATTACGACGGTTTCAAGCGCTTTCACATTAGATATCGCAGTTCCCAACTTGTAAAGGTGAAAAACACTGCATCTCACTAAGTGACATTGTTTATTGCGGTTTTACGACGGTTCATACCTTAACCTAACGTAACCTAACCTAACCTAACCCAACCTAACCTAACCTAACCCAACCTAACCTAACATAACCTAACCTAACCTAACGTAACCTAACCTAACCTATCCTAACCTAACGACGTTTGCAAGTGCTTTCACATTAGATTTCGCAGTTCCCAACTTGTAATGGTGAAAAACACTGCATCTCACTAAGTGACATTGTTTAAATGCGGTTTTACGACGGTTCATATCTTAACCTAACCTAACATTCGCACTTGTATTAAAAACGCTCTATTACACTGTTTCGTTCACAATTAGGATATTTGCATAACCTCACAGTTTTTCACCAACTTATTGCAGTACAGAACGCTGTATCTCGCTAAATGACATCGTTCTTTAAGGTTTCACGATGCTTGCATGCGCTCTAACGAGAATATCACAACATAGCAGTTTCGCACTTGTAACGGTACAACACGCAGTATTTGGCTTGTTCATGCCGTTTTGTGTGCTTTCACAACATTTCACCTATCGCAGTTTAATACTCGCAATAAAACAACACTATCTCGTTAGATGACGTTGTTTTTGGTAGTTTCACGACGCTACCTAGCTTAAACTAACATAACTCAACCTAACATGACCTTCGCACTTCTATCGTTAGAAAACGTTTTACTCGCTACTTTACATTGCTTTCTACAACATTACGACGGTTTCAAGCGCTTTCACATTAGATATCACAGTTCCCAACTTGTAAAGGTGAAGAACACTGCATCTGACTAAGTGACATTGTTTATTGCGGTTTTACGACGGTTCATACCTTAACCTAACGTAACCTAACCTAACCTAACCCAACCTAACCTAACATAACCTAACCTAACCTAACCTAACCAAACCTAACCTAACGTAACCTAACCTAACCTAACCTAACCTAACGACGTTTGCAAGTGCTTCCACATTAGATATCGCAGTTCCCAACTTGTAATGGTGAAAAACACTGCATCTCACTAAGTGACATGTTTAATGCGGTTTTACGACGGTTCATATCTTAACCTAACCTAACATTCGCACTTGTATTAAAAAACGCTCTATTACACTGTTTCGTTCACAATTAGGATATTTGCATAACCTCACAGTTTTTCACCAACTTATTGCAGTACAGAACGCTGTATCTCGCTAAATGACATCGTTCTTTAAGGTTTCACGATGCTTGCATGCGCTTTAACGAGAATATCACAACATAGCAGTTTCGCACTTGTAACGGTACAACACGCAGTATTTGGCTTGTTCATGCCGTTTTGTGTGCTTTCACAACAATTCACCTATCGCAGTTTCGTACTCGCAATAAAACAACACTATCTCGTTAGATGACGTTGTTTTTGGTAGTTTCACGACGCTACCTAGCTTAAACTAACATAACTCAACCTAACATGACCTTCGCACTTCTATCGTTAGAAAACGTTTTACTCGCTACTTTACATTGCTTTCTACAACATTACGACGGTTTCAAGCGCTTTCACATTAGATATCACAGTTCCCAACTTGTAAAGGTGAAAAACACTGCATCTCACTAAGTGACATTGTTTAATGCGGTTTTACGACGGTTCATACCTTAACCTAACCTAACCTAACCTAACCTAACCTTACCTAACCTAACCTAACCTAACCCAACCCAACTTAACCTAACCTAACCTAACCTAACCTAAACTAACCTAACCCAACCTAACCTAACCTAACCCAACCTAACCCAACCCAACCCAACCTAACCTAAGCTAACCTAACCTAACCTAACCAAACCTAACCTAACTTAACCTAACCTAACGTAACCTAACCTAACCTATTCTAACGTAACCTAACCTTACCTGACCTAACCTATCCTAACGTAACCTAACCTAACCTAACATAACCTAACGTAACCTAACCTAACCTAACCTAACGTAACCTAACCTAACCCAACCTAACCCAACCCAACCCAACCCAACCCAACAACACCCAACCCAACCTAACCTAACCTTACCTAACCTAACCAAATTATCCTTACCTAACCTAACCTAACCTAACGTAACGTAACCTAACCTAACCTAACCTAACCTAACCCAACTCAACCCAACCTAACCTAATCTAACCTAACCTAACCTAACCTAACCTAACCAAACCTAACCTAACCTAACCTAACCTAACCTAACCTAACGACGGTTGCAAGCGCTTTCACATTAAATATCGCAGTTCCCCACTTTTAATGGTGAAAAACACTGCATCTCAGTAATTGACATTGTTTAATGCGGTTTTACGACGGTTCATATCTTAACCTAACCTAACATTCGCACTTGTATCTAAAAACGCTCTATTACACTGTTTTGTTCACAATTACGATATTTGCATAACCTCACAGTTTTTCACAAACTTATTGCAGTACAGAACGCTGTATCTCGCTAAATGACATTGTTCTTTAAGGTTTCACGATACTTGCATGCGATTTAACGAGAATATCACAATATAGCAGTTTCGCACCTGTAACGGTAGAACACGCAGTATTTGGCTTGTTCATGCCGTTTTGTGTGCTTTCACAACGTTTCACCTATCGCAGTTTAATACTCGCTATAAAACAACACTATCTCGTTAGATGACGTCGTTTTTGGTAGTTTCACGACGCTACCGAGCTTAAACTAACCTAACCTAACCTAACCTTCGCACTTATATCGTTAGAAAACGTTTTACTCGCCACTTTACAATGTTTTCTACAAGATTACGACGGTTTCATGCGCTTTCACATTAGATATCGTAGTTCTCGACTTGTAATGTTGAAAAACACTACATCTCACTAAGTGACATTGTTTAATGCGGTTTTACGACGGTTGATTTGTCAACCTAACCTAACATTCGCACTTGTATCTAAAGACGCTCAATTACACTGTTTCGTTCACAATTACGATATTTGCTTGACCTCACAGTTTCTCACCAACTTATTACAGTACAGAACGCTGTATCTCGCTAAATGACATCGTTTTTTAAGGTTTCACGATGCTTGCATGCGCTTTACCGAGAATGTCACAACATAGCACTTTCGCACTTGTAACGGTACAACACGCAGTATTTGGCTTGTTCATGCCGTTTTGTGTGCTTTCACAACATTTTACCTATCGCAGTTTCGTACTCGCAATAAAACAACACTATCTCGTTAGATGACGTCGTTTTTGGTGGTTTCACGACGCTACCTAGCTTAAACTAACATAACTCAACCTAACATAACCTTCGCACTTCTATCGTTAGAAAACGTTTTACTCGCTACTTTACATTGCTTTCTACAACATTACGACGGTTTCAAGCGCTTTCACATTAGATATCGCAGTTCCCAACTTGTAAAGGTGAAAAACTCTGCATCTCACTAAGTGACATTGTTTATTGCGGTTTTACGACGGTTCATACCTTAACCTAACGTAACCTAACCTAACCTAACCCAACCTAACCTAACATAACCTAACCTAACCTAACCTAACCAAACCTAACCTAACCTAACCTAACGTAACCGAACCTAACCTAACCTAACCTAACGACGTTTGCAAGTGCTTTCACATTAGATATCGCAGTTCCCAACTTGTAATGGTGAAAAACACTGCATCTCACTAAGTGACATTGTTTATTGCAGTTTTACGACGGTTCATATCTTAACCTAACCTAACATTCGCACTTGTATTAAAAAACGCTCTATTACACTGTTTCGTTCACAATTAGGATATTTGCATAACCTCACAGTTTTTCACCAACTTATTGCAGTACAGAACGCTGTATCTCGCTAAATGACATCGTTCTTT